>NW_010158805.1:0-2262 GCF_000695765.1 Mesitornis unicolor | reverse complement strand
CCAGGACCTGAAGGGGACAGGAAAGCTGGGGAGGGACTTTTGAGAAGGGCTGCAGTGATGGGACCAGGGGGGATGGCTTTAGACTGGAATTTGGGAGATTTCCACTGGATCTGGGGCAGCAGTTCCTGGCTGTGAGGTGGGGAGGCCCTGGCCCAGGTTGCCCAGAGAAGCTGTGGGTGCCCCCTCCCTGGCAGTGCCCAAGGCCAGGTTGGCCGGGGCTTGGAGCAGCCTGGGCTGGGGGAGGTGTCCCTGCCCGTGGGGGTTGGGCTGGGGGGTTTGGGGTCTCTTCAACCCAAATCATCTCGAGTCCATTTCAAACTCCAGCACGAACTCTCAGAATAACAACTGCAGCCATAAAGACTAATTTGAGGCATTGATTAGAAATACATGCAAATTCAGTGATGGGCTCTGTGCGCTGTGGGCAGGCACTGGGTCACTCTCAGAGCCACGGTCAAGGATGGAGGAGCAGGGGAGGAACCGCAGGATGGACCCAGCAGCTGTAAAACCCTTTAAACGCGACTGCCGAAGAGCTCAGGGAGCTGCACCCCCAGTGGTGCTGAGCTGATCCCTGCGCGGACGCTGGGTCCTGCTGCAACACACAGAAAGCCAACAACGGGCTGATTACACCAGGCAGAGCTGCACTGAGGTGAGAAATCACTTTAATCACCCTAATGAGGGTAATTAAACCACTGACAAAGAGCAGTGCCAGCCTCAATCAAACCCGTGCAGGCAGCATGGACCCGGCCCACCCTGAGCCCATGGGGCTGTGCCCTGCCCCAGGATGGGGGACTGGGTTCGCACCCTGAAGGTTCAAAAATGGAGATTTTCAGGAGGAAGAGGAGGTCGCTTCCCTGCAATTCCCTATGGGCCTGAAGGGACACAGCAGTTCAAGGAGTTAAAGGTGCTGAGCCCCACGCGGCACCGCGGTCAAACCTGCGACGCCAACCTCAACCGTGGGAGAGCAGCAAATGGGCATTGCAACCACTAATTTTTCATTGCAAACTATGCTTCTGAAGTCTGGATTGTGAGCCAGCTTTAATTAACGTTAAGTATAAGGTAGGGCAGCAGGTTACTGCGTTACCCGATCGTTAAGGACAACGAGAGCCTAAGCACAGATAATGGATTTCCCAGAGGTCCCAAATTCAATTAATTGTGACGCTAAAAGTTAACAAACATCTAAATGTTAAAGAAATGTTATCCCGCTCAGACAGCAGATGCCGTGAGTGAGGAAGATGCGGTGCATCCTCCTTCCATCCGAGGAAGATGTGCTGCATTTTCTGTTCGTAACGGGTTGGGAACCCCTGTGAGCGCCACCAGGAGCCCCACACCCCAATAAATTACTGCAATTTCCACTGCCATAGCCCTAGAGAGCGGAATCTGTGATCTGAAACTCTGCACACACCGACCAAACCCTCACATCCCTGGGTGCGACAGGGGAGAACAGATGGGGAGGACGAGGTTACGGCTGGAGCGACGACAGGAGAATATGGGGTTATTAATGAAAATAACGGTACAGCCACACTCGCATCAGCCGAAATTCCTGGCACTGGGGCTGTAAATCGTGTCCAGCAGCAGATGTTGTGTCTGCGCTCCGCACACGTCCAGGAGCGATGGCAAATACCTGGTGAGAGTTACAGCTGAGACAACCAAAACGTGAAATATCAGTGAGCTTTGGTGTTTCCTTCCAAGTTCTTAACACCGAACGCCTACAATCCACGCAATTAGCAATCAATCTATTAACTTTGGTGACAACACAACATCTGATGTCATTAATAAGTTAGAAATCCAAGTTATTAATTGCAGTTAAATTAGAAAAATCATGGTTAACCGAAGACATCCCTTAACAAAATCGCTCCATTTGAGAATATTCTGTTGCCTGGGCAACGTGGCTGCAAATTGCAGAGTTCAGCCCATGATGTCTATTTTAGAGCAACAAGATACAAATCTTGGAAGAAAACACAACCAACAACCTGTTTGTATCGTACCACCGAGCTGATACGAACGGTGCAGAGATAACATCAAAGTGTGAATCTGCGGGGTTTAAGGGGAACATCCAAAGCCCATCGATGTGTGACAGGTGAAGGTTGGGACGTGGAACAGGACACAGCGAAGGAGCCGTGACAGCGGGACAGTGTGGGGTTTAATACATAACCATGCAGGGTTTTAATGCATAACCATGCAGTGTTTTTAATACATAACCACGTGGGGTTTGTGATGCACAACCATGCACTCAGCTGTTTAACATCTCTACCACTGATCTGG
>NW_010158804.1:43557-44402 GCF_000695765.1 Mesitornis unicolor | reverse complement strand
GGGGGGGCGGCCGCCGCGTAGTTGTTTTGCCCGGGGTAAGTTGGGCGATCCCGTGCGGAGGTTTCGCTTGGAGGAGGGCAGCGCTTGGCCCCCAGCCCCCTTGGGGGGGGCGCTTTTTTTACCCCCTCCCATTCCGGGTTGTTTTTTTTAAATTATTGTTATTATTATGGGGTCTGTGCGGGAGCAGATCTTCCAGTCCGGCGTTGCTCTTCTTCCCAACCCAACGCTTTGCCGAGAACTATAATATTTCTTCTGTGAGATGCTGCAGTGAATTTTAGTCCCAGGAAATCAAGCGAACAAAAATAAATCTGAATAACCCGAACCATTTGTTACCGTGCGGGAGCAAACGCTGCCTAAAGACAGATAATGGCAAAAAATTCCCTGGAAGGGTCTAAAGAAGACCTGAGCAAAATTTCGGAGGAGGAGATGCTAAGGTGGAGCAAGGAAGAGCTGGTGAAAAGACTGAGGAAAGTGGAGAATGAAAAGATGAACTTAATGGTGGAACACGGCAACTTGATGAAGGACGTCAACCGGCGGCTGCAGCTCCACCTGCATGAGATCCGCGGGCTGAAGGAGGTGAACCAGAAGTTGCAGGACGACAACCAGGAGCTGAGGGAGCTCTGCTGCTTCCTGGACGACGACCGGCAGAAAGGCAAGAAGCTGTCGAGGGAATGGCAGCGCTTCGGGAGGCACACGGCCAGCGTGATGTGGAAGGAGGTGGGCATGTACCAGCAGAAGCTGAAGGACCTGGAGGCGAGGCAGGAGACTCTCCTGCGGGAGAACGTGGAGCTGAAGGAGATGGTGCTGATGCTGGACGAGGAGCGGAGCGGGGCCGGCTCTCGGAG
>NW_010158804.1:0-43376 GCF_000695765.1 Mesitornis unicolor | reverse complement strand
CCCTTCGCCACCGGAGCATCCCCAACGGCCTCAACGGTGAGCTTCTCCCCCTCCTATCCCCCTGGCAGCGACCTTGCCCTGTGTCCCCCTTGGCAATGGGGTGAGAGATGCCTGGGGAGGGGCGTCCTCGCCATCCCCACCCCTGCCCCGTCCTTGGTGCCCCCAAGGAAGAGCAGCCCCGGGGGGCAGGGAGGGGCTCCTGTGTGCGGGAGCGGGGTGGTGGTGGTGGTGGTGGTGGTCGTAGTGCTCCTTGGCTGGGTTATTGGTGTCTGGGGCTGAGGGTTGGAGCCTTTCTTATCTGGAGGGTTTGTGTTTTGTTTGGTTCTGGTGTTTTGCCAAAAACCAGCCTGTGTTTTCAGGGTTAAGTAAACACCGATCCAATCTCTTCCTCCTCTCTCTCTCTCTCTGTCTCACCCATCTCTAAATATTTTGTTTTACTTTTGGCTTGTTTGTCTGCTAGTTTGATGAGATCGATAAAGAGCCCGGGTGAGATGTTGGAAGCACCTGGTGAAGGTGCCGGTTGCCCCGCAGAGCATCACCTGTTAGCTCCACGGGGCAGGTTTGGTTGTGGCGTGCTCAGCAGTTTTGGAGCGGTGCAGCTCGGCTCCCCCTTCATCCCCCTGCTGTGCTTCAGAACCAGGTTTATTTGTAGAGAGGCGGTTGCTCTCGAAGGGACGCTGTGCTCACAATTTTGTTCAGCCTCGTCATTAAAGTTTGAAACAAGCTCCACTGTGAAATCGTGCCAAGCCTCCTCTGACAGTTTGTATTCAAGCGGAGTTTCTCCTGTTGTAGTGATCAGGCATTAAAATAATAATGCTGGGATGTCTTTTAAATGGAGATTTTTCTTCTCTTGTGAAACCACCAAGACCAAATACTTGACTTCTAGAAGGAGTCCTTTGCCCAAGAGGGTTCAATAGGAATCAAACCAGGCATCAACCTAATTAATTGCTGTATATAAGATTCTTTTAACTGTTCTGAATCCTCTTTTCCAACCAGAGAGGACTGTTTGCTGGTTAGGGTACTGGTTGGGGTACCCTTTCCCCTCCTCCAAGCACAGAGATGGGGTGGGAGCCGCAGAGGTTGAGTGGTGGCAGCAGTGGATGTGTTTACCAGACAACCGTGCCTTCAGCTCCCAGAGCTTTTGGTGGTCCTGGTAGTGCTGGTCCTTTTGTGGTGATTTATGGCAAGACCTTATGCCCTAAAAGATCTGAGTGCACGGATAGACAGGGATCGCTGGTTTCAAGGCTGATCCAGTCACCAGATGTTGCAGGGTACGGCAAGCATCTTTAAATGTTTGTTGTTTTTCCCTGCTCTCTCCCCCTCCTGGTGCTGTGTAAATGTGAAGTGTCTGGTTTTTAAATCTGCAGATAGCTTGTGCTCCTGGTGTGGCTTTATTTTCCTAAAACATTGATTGCTCTGTATGGAGGTCTGGAGAGCACTTGGCAGGTATTGAATGTGCTGTTACTGTTTTGGGACAGAAAGGCTTCGCCGTTCTGGTCTGTGAACCTCAGACCATGTCCCTTTTGGGTATCGACAGCTGCCTAGCACAAAGCCAGCCGAATTCATTCCTGTTATCCAGGGCTCTTGTCCATATGGGACACCTCTATGGCACTGTAGGTGTAGGTTCTTCACATGGGATTCAAGTCACCCCTGTCTGCATGAAGAGGGAAGTCTCTGCTTGCAGAGCTCGGTCCTCATTGCTACGGACGGTCCCCAGAAGCACCATTCGGAGGGGACCAAGAGATGGGTCTCATGTCCTACCTTGTGCAGGGTGAGCGTAGGGAGGGGTGGTGGAGCATGTCCAGATGTAGCTGTCTCCATGCTCCTTTTCTCCTGCTCCTGTGGAATATGGGCTCAAGCATTTCAGACATGACCTTAGTTTTTAGTGACTTCTGGTTCTGGGGTGCCTGGGGAGCTTTCAGACATGACCTTAGTTTTTAGTGACTTATGGTTTTGGGGTGCCTGGGGAAGATGGTCTCTGTGGGAAGCATTGATGCTAGGTCTTCGCTGTGAACCTGCACGGCTTCATTTCTGAGGGTGGGACAGATACCATCAGCACTTCTAAAGCTAATAATCCTTGTAAAGATGCAAACAGGGCTGATCTATCCACTTAGGTAGTGAAGCTGTAAAATGACTTGAATAGTTGTCATTCTCAGATAGCATCGGCATTCAGCGGGGCCATTTCCCTGCCTGTGCCTTTGGAAATGCCTCTCAATACATATGCAAATGCAGAGCTTATCAGGCCCCTTTTTTTGACTGACAGTAAGAAGTCTGGGAGAGGGGGGGCTTGCCTGGGACCCAAGGCAATTCTGCTGAGCCTGTGACAATGTGGAAGAGCAGGGGACAAGGAAGGACTGGAGAGAGCCCAGCGCAGAGCCACTGGGATGATGAGGGACTGGAGCATCTCCCACACTAGGAAAGGCTGAGAGAGCTGGGGCTGTTCAGCTGGAGAAGAGGAGACTGAGGGGATCTCATCAATGCTCATCAATATCTCAAGGGTGAGGGTCAGGAGGATGGGACCAGACTCTGCTGGGTTGTGCCCAGCGACAGAACGAGGGGCAGTGGTCACAAACTGGAACACAGGACGTGCAACCCAAACATGAGGAAAAACTTCTTGATGTGAGGGTGGCAGAGCATGGCGCAGGCTGCCCAGAGAGGTTGTGGAGTCTCCTTCTCTGGAGACACCCAAAGCCCTGGCCGTGTTCCTGGGTGATCTCCTCTGGTGACTCTGCTGTGGCAGGGGTTGCACTGGATGAGCTCCAGAGACCCCTTCTCACCCCACCATGCTGTGATTTTGTGTCTTTAAAACACCTGCTCTGTAATCAGTGGATAGATCGGAAATGACCCATCCAGCTGAGCTGGTATGGCAATGACCAACCCTTGTGTGCTTTCTTCCAGAGGATGGAGGGGGATCTGAAATGGATGCGGGGCAGGATTTAGCATCTATAGTAAGACAACAGCAGAAGCCTTGGCCAACTGGTGTGGGCAAGGCATGGTGAGCTGTTTGCTAGGGTGGAAAAGCGGTAGAGTCCTGAAATGTGCTGCCCCTGCCAGAGGTATCAGTGGGCTTCGTGTGGTGCTCTGCTTTTCTAGGTGTTGGGCAGGACAGCTTCACTTGGTTAAGTGCTTTTCTAAAGGAGTCAAGAGGAGGGAGGTATGGAGGTAGGGAGGTAGCTTTTTAACGAAAACTTAGCGAGCACAGGTGGATTAAATATTTCTCATTTTCTCTTTGGCAGGGGGAAACAAGGGCTTAATTTATTGGCCTCATTGACCCACCCCGATGTGAGGTGATGAACTCTAGTTTTGTCATGTGAATTCAGTGTAAATGATACAAGTTTAAAAACCAAAAAAAACCCCAGACCAACCTGCGATTCACCTTCCCTTCACTTTTCTGAAGCCTGTTTACTTTTATAAACTAGCTTTTTGGGAGCTGCTTCCTGCGACCTGATGATTAATTATCCACTCATGGAGGTTAAGGTAATAACTGATGGTGTGAAAATGGCTATTGTTAGATCACACATGTAAGCTTATGCAGCTCTGGATATTCTGGCATTTTCATTTTCCCTGCATGAGCTGGGACCTGGGCTGCAGGACAGGGCCATCTCCAATCTACGTAATGGGAACTGCCCAGTTGTATCTGTGTTGGGTGATTTGCCACGGTTCCCATAAATCTACCCACAGATCTTGCTCAGAAATGGAGGCACAGTCTCTGTGTTGTGCTTGTGAGTGCTTTGCCTTTCCTTTGTATGCATGTTGGGAGTCTCTGAGTGTTCATATCTTTCTGCCCCTCCAGCTTTAGGCAGCCCCGTTGGAGCCGTGGCCATTGCTATGGCTTGGTTTCTACCAGAATTAAGTTGCTGGAAAAAACCTTGAATTTTTTTTAAAAAAGACAGTTGAGTTGGGTGAGATTAACCTGATCTGGAAGTAAGAAAAAGCCTTCAGGTACCATGGGATATGTCCCTGGACTGTTGAGGTGTGGGGGAACACTGGGAGGAGTGACTGGAAGCTGCCTGAGGCCAGGGCTTCCACTGGTTTTAGCCTTATCTGGATCTGCCTGGGACAACTGTTTATCCGTCTGCAAGCCTGGAGGCACACAGCCTTGGTGATGTGCCTGGGACAAAACCCTCTGCATGCAGGCAAAGCTTTCAGGCTTTAATTTCCAACCCTCCATCAACTCAATGTTAGAACTTCACCTTCCTCTGAAGCTGTTTGCTCTGGCTTCCCAAAATGGGCATTTGCTTTATTCCAGTTGGGTAAAATGTTAATGCATTTCTTTAGCAACATGAGTAGTTGCTTTGTTTTGTTTTGTTTTTAATTATTAAAAGCATCAACACTTAAAAAGTGGTCTGAGAGGCCCAGAAGAAAGCCATGGGTATGGCAGATAGCCCATAGTAGCAGAGACATTAATCGGTGGCCTCCTGCTGTTGTCTGCTCCAGTGGAAAAAGAATGGTCTCTGGTGGGTCAGGGGGTGGGAAAAGCTCTGCTTCTATTGATTCCCACTTGTAAATGTCCACATATTTACCTAGAGGGGACGATATATTACAGTTAAAATGGTGGCAGAGAGAAATGGCTGTTCCCCGTGGGTTGGTATTGATCAGGCAAGCAGCTACGCTGTACTTATTTCTCCTCTTCTTCACACACCCTTTAGGCCAAAGTCCTTTGTTTTTATTAGCGTATTTATAATCAATATACATATTATTTACTGTGACGTATTAACGAGGCCTTTGAGATGAGAAGATGCAGGGGCAGAAGCGACGGGTGAGGTTCATCCCGTTTAACTTGAGATATCTCCGATATAGACTTTACCATCTGTGTCCCCTTGGGCTTCCTTTATCGGCCACGTGGAGAAAGGCACTTTGGTGCTATGATTTATGTTAACTGTGTCTGCTTTAGAAGGAGGAGAGTTGTGTGCTGATTGTGCTCTGCTGGTGGGGAGGCAGCCTGGATGGCCGGTTCATCTGCAGTCATCTAAAGTCAGGTGAGATGAGTCAGTGTAAGACCTCTGTAGAAATGCCTGGTTTCCATCAGTGAGTGCTGCTAATGAGCTTATTAGTGCTGTGGTTTTAGCCACTAAGGGTACACCTTGAATTTCTTGTAGCCAGAAGTTGTTGGCCCCTTGTCCCAGGGGCTCCACTTGCAGCATCTTTGCCTTCTTGCTAGGCTCTCAAACTTCAGGGTACCTGGTGTCCCCAAAAACAAGGCTCAAGACACTTCAACTAGGTACTGAAATCGGGCCGTATCTGGAAATAAGTTCTCCATAGTAGCACATTCAAATTTGTTGTCGTCTTTCCATCTTCTATAGAGATATCTGGTTCTTGGCTGTCCTGTTGAAGGAAAAGACTTGTATTGATTGAAAGGCAGTTTTCCATGGGCCTTT
Source organism: Mesitornis unicolor (assembly GCF_000695765.1). Classification (NCBI taxonomy): domain Eukaryota; kingdom Metazoa; phylum Chordata; class Aves; order Mesitornithiformes; family Mesitornithidae; genus Mesitornis; species Mesitornis unicolor. The sequence continues at coordinate 37,998 of NW_010158804.1, read as the reverse complement.
GATGGAATTAACCACTCACACTTGTCAAAAGCAATCAAAATAAGGGGAATAAACGATGTTGGTTCCATGTAAATGATTTTGTCCTCTGGAGGCATTTCATCAAATAAAGATGAGGATCGTATTAAACGGTGATCTAATTAAGTGGCAGGCCTGGGAACCCAAAACGCAGCCTTGGCAGGTGTTATGCTCAGTGTGCGTGTGGAGATGGGGGCACGAACATTAAAACTAACAGAAGCTTTGTATCTGAGAGTTAATGCTTTTGTGGGGACAAGGCTGACCACATCCATCCAACCTGGGGGGCACTGGAGGCCTACGCTGGGAGGCGTTGGGCGTTTTACCTGCCCCAGCGTGGCTGCGGCCTTGCTTCCATCTCCCACAGACATATCCACTGGCAAAAATGTCTGGTGTACATCAGGAACTGTGGAGTGAGGTAAAGTTTAAAAATTATAAGCTCATTTACACTTAAAATGCTTGGCCACAGGAAGGCCTAGCGCCTTTCCACACTCACCATCGGGCCTTAATGCTCGCGTGGGAAGAGGGAAGGTTTGGGGGCCGCGCAGCCATTTTTCCTGTGGATTAGCAGCGACTGGCTGGGTTTGCTTCTGCATTCTGTATTTTTAACCTGACTTTTTTTGTCTGCCAGCCAGGATTCATCCTGCCCTGTCGCCAAATGTCATCATCCCCTCGTGGTTAACTCGCTGCAATTCATGAAACACTTGGCTGCCATAAATAGTTATGTGCAGAGGTTCCTCGGCGCACGGCGCGGGCAGAAATTCGCAGGCAGCGCTGCGAGGCACTCGCACACGAACATGTCCACCAAGAGAAAGTTGACCCACTTCTGCAAATAGATAACTCCTGGCAGGAAAAGTAACACTGTCTCAGAGAATCCTGTCTTTTCCTTGCCTGCTGAATTGTGAAGCAAAAAGCAAGCCAGTTCCATCTTCTGAATTAACGGCGATGCGAGCACAGTGCTCCCCATTGAAACACGAGCGTGAATCAGCCCTTGATCTGAGGGAGGGCTTAAAATGGCCACAATTCATTTGTGATTTTTTTTTTGTAATATAATGAGCGCTTTTGTTGGTGAATGAGGTGTGTGGAGTTGAAGACTCGGCTGCTCTTGGGCATTAGGAAACATTCATCACCATGGCAATTGAAGGCTGCTGTACAGGTTATTTTGAACACTTTTTCTCATGACTCATGTCTGGGCCAAGACCCTGTATGCCAGGTTACTTTGGTCCTTATGTGTTCATGGGGGTATATATATGCTCTTCCCTCCCTTAAATTGCTTCTCGCCTTGGTATTTGCCCCTCAGGAAGCTTGGTGCTTGTGCTGACTTACATCTCCAAGTGTTGGTCCCAAACGTTCACCTTGCTCAGGGACTCTCCTGCAAAGGGTCTTTGTGAAAGATAGTCCTTGTGAAGTGGATTACAGGTTATTTATCGGTTAGATTTGGGACCAGGGCACTCCAAAGCACTGTGCTAAGGGCTGTCACTATTGCAGCTGTGTCACCTGGGCTAACAAGTGGCTACAAACCCTCCACGTCAGGAATCTTGCAGTGAGATTGAAGCGACCCTAAATCCGATGTGAATTATCTTGTCGTCTGGATTGGCTTCTCCTACAGGCCCATAGGATAGGATGGCTCCTGGGATGGCTGTGGTGGGAGAGGGCTGTGCTGTCTGTAGGGGAGGGAGCACCAATGGCAAGTGCTGGGCTTATGGCATCGGGGCTTTGGCCAGCTGTAAGCTGCAGTCGCGGGGTGACACGCGAGCTGTCTTGTGTGGTTGTGTCAACCCCGGCTCGCTGGCAGAATTAGTTCAGTCAAAGCTGGAGTGCTCTGAAAAGCCCTTCAGACGTTGCGCTGTCCCCCAGCGCCATGCAGTGACGCTCAGGACTGCATGCTGCTGCCTTGCGTAGAGTTATTGAGGTTGGAAAAGTCCTCTAAGATCATCAAGTCCAACCCAACCCCACCATGGCCACTAAACCGTGTCCCCAGGTGCCTCATCCACATGGTTTGTGAACCCCTGCAGGGATGGGGACTCCACCACTGCCCTGGGCAGCCCCTGCCAGTGCTTGGCCACTCTTTCAGTGAAGAAATTTTCCCTCATACCCAATCTATCATAATGTTTGTGGGAGATGGAGGATGTAGTGTGTGCAGCAGGTGGGTGGAGCCAGGCTTAGGCTGGGATGCAAGAGGAGATACTTTGCTTTAGGTTCAAACCGTCTCCAGGGTAGGAGGATGCTCCAGGGCTGTCTTTGCCTGGAGGGTTGGCAGTTGTGTCCCTTCTTGGGGCAGTGAAATGAGGCCCCGTGGTGCTGAGAGCCCTGCTTCGGTGCAATGGGAGAGCTGCTCTGTCCTCTCGCTGCAGAAGACCCATGGAGAGGAAAGGAGCAGGCGAAAGCACTCAAAGTAGAGCAGTAAAACCGAAGCATTATTTCAGCAGAAGAAGAAAAAGTAAGCCTTACAGCATTTCCAGTCCCCAAAGCTTAATATTTCTATGGAAACCAATGCAGCGGAAGGCTGCTGTCAGGCTCTGATCTAGTGGGGTTGACTGGATTTAGAAAATGCTTGTCCTTCCCCACATCTTCCATCCTGGATCATCTGAAGGCGAGTTGCTGCGTATCACAAACGCAAGGTTAAAACCCGCGTTCCCGGTTTCTGACTCTCCATTAAGCGCTAAGCAGTCCCTGGAGGGCTGGCATCCATCTTTCATCTGCAGTTTTTGGCTTGCTAAGCTACATTTCCTTCGCTCTGTGACACTTATTGATAACACCTTGTCCTAGAAATGCCACTGCTGTGACACCGTGCTCCTTGAGGGACGGCTGTGACTTTGCACCAGGCCAGGGACCTTTTAAGTGGCGTGGTGGTGAAGTTACTGCAGCGACACTGCTTGACTTCAATGGAGTGAAAATTTGGACTCTTTACACACTTGCTTTAATCTTCTATTCGAAGGAGGTCCATGATGTCTTTAGTCTCCAGCAGTGGACATAGTCTGGCCTATTTAGGAAATAGTCCACTTGATTTTTGTGTGGCAAGACGACTACCCCTGGTTGTCTATGTGCAGCTATTTACCACTGTCATGTTGCTGTTTTCACTGGTTTCCCCCCGTTTTTGTTTTTAGCAGGATCCGCTAGAAATGGCTCCAGGACAACCTACATAGAAGTCTACTGTTTTATGCCAGAGTAGCATCCTCAGATGCTAGGAGAGTATCAGGAATAAAAACTAACTCATTTTGGTTAATGCCGAATCTTTCTCAGCTCCTAACAAAGGTGTTCAGAGAAATCTTATTTTTATGTCCAATCTTGAAGCACTTTTGTGATGTACAGCGTTCTTTTGTCTTCCTGGTTCCTTTTCTTTTTCTCCCTTACTGGGGTTTGCAGTCTCATATTTATGTTTCCCAGCAGCTGAATCTAACTTTGATCTACGCTTTGGATCTGCGGAGCTTTTAATCCCTTTCCGCTGAGTTAAATGCTTGTTTGCTGTTGAATGTGATACGTAGTTATGGGTTATACGATCTTCACCAGTGGCTCATGCATCACACAACGATGGCACATTGTCAAAAAAACCTGGATAAAACGTCCCCTTGTTGGTTTTCCTGGTTGCAGCTCAGACCCAGCACAGGGGGGAGTCAATTCTTCGCTCCTGTGCAGACTGCAGTGCACCGTATACCTAGGTACTCGTTTTGCTTTATTTCAGTTATCCATTCATTTGGTTTTGGTGTTTATTTTTGAGGCTGCAAACCCGTTGAGTATTTCAGCCAGGGCAGAAATTTTCTGTCTTCCAAGTCTGATAACATTTGCAGTATTTTCCCTTTTCATCCTCTTTGACTGCTTGTTACACCTCTGAAAAGACCGGGATGGGTTTTTAAAGCCTGGGTGTTTATTCCTCTTTGATGCCTTGAAATACAATAAATGCCTTGAAATACGCCTCATTTGTGGAGATCTCATCTGGAGTGGCTGCAGGTTCAGGAAAAATCCTGATTTCTGCAATGTGAACGTAGCTCTGTGTGTGAGACTGCGTTCTACCCTCTTCTGAAAAGTTATTATTTCTGAGTTTTTGCTCTTGCTGTTTGCTTTCTACATTCTGAGCGGTTGCTCTGGAAGTCCCCCATGCTTATCTCCTGGCCCTGTGTAATAAAATGCAGTCCTCTTTTTTACGAGGTCAGTTAAGGCTGTGCTGTGGCAGGTGTAGGCTTTAAAATAACAAAAAAAATGGATGGTTCTGCAACTTACAGCACTCAATTTGGCTCGGATTTGGTGCTATTTCTCATTGTAACTTGGCTTTTTGACATAGCCTTAGGTAAAGATTGTGATCTATGATTTTCTTTTTATACAACCAGGATAATGCATTTCCTTTGTCTCGTCCAAGTTGTGTTTGTTGGGCCGTTCATAACACGCTCAGTGCTCGACAGAATTAGACCCTTTCCTCAGATGGGGCCTCTCACCATTGCTATGGTACCAGTGATAACAAACAACCCAGGTTTTTGGTTATAATGAGCTCACAAGGAAACGGCAGCTTTTATAGCAACTGAAACTCCAGACGTTCCTAATTCCCAAGTTTGGAGTTGCTTCAAGTCCTGTTTCAGCTTTGCTGGGGTGAAAGCACTTGAGGTGTTGAGGTGCTTCTTTCTGCGTTATCTGTATTTGGTGGGACTGCAGGACGATAAAGTATGGACACTCTGAAAACCATCAAAAATAGAAACTTGTCAAATAAACTTGTCAAACTTCTTCCCAAATGAGAAGACAAGGAGCAGAATAAGACGAAGAGCAGAGTTTGCCTCTCCACAGCCACAGACAAGTGCAGAAAGATGCTGCTGCTGTCAGAGCAACAGGTTACCTTGATACCCTTCAGAGAGTGGGGACAGCATTTGTCATATTATATATGATCATATAGATATGTGTATTGTGTTATAGATGTGTATTTAAAACGCTCTTTATCTGGCACAGCTTTTTTGGGGTGAAGAACCACAGCCGTGTAGCAGACGGGTCCTTGCTGTCGTGTTGCTCCCCGCATCTTTGCCGTAATGGCCGAAGACACCTTTCCTCTTCCCAATTAAATTCTCACCTTATCCCTTGGTTGCTTTATTTCTGATGCTGATAATTTGGTGACTCCTAACAAGCCCTGACCGAAAAGTCACCCAAGTCGCCCTTGGGTGTGAACCTGGTGTTTCTTAACCTCCTTTGGCTTTTCTTTCCACTTGCATCGTGGAATTTGTGGGGAGGATCTATTTGTCAACGTATCACTGAATCATCAGGAGGGTGACAGGACCGCAGTAACTCTTCCTAGGCAATTATGGATGAAGGGTTGTCAGTATGAGTAGTACGGGAAGGTAAAAGCCTTAATTTTCATTTGGAATTGAAACCCTAATGACTTTTCACTCCCACAGCTCATAAAAACCTTGTTTCAGCCTCAAGTTGACCACGAAAAAGGAGCGGAGGGGGAGGGGGTTCTTTTATTGCAGACTTTTTTTGTGCGGGATTTTTATGAAAAAGCAGATTTATGAGTCACAGTTCTTTGCATAAAAGATAATTACTGGAGTACGAACCTCAGAAAAGTGACATTTTCTGACTTCGCCGCTAGCCACGCAGTGTGAGCTTTGGCTTGCTTGCTTTTCAACTACTTAAGTTAAACAACATCTTGGTCTGAAAGGACTGATTATGTTCCTGTTTGTTGTTTTCTCTATGTAAATGTTTTCTCTATGTAAAGCCAAGCAGCGGAGACGGGGACAGAAAGGATCACCCCAAATAAATGGGATTTAATGATGTAAAATGCTGGGTGCAGATCCCGTGGGGTTCAGTGGATCGATGCGTTCGGCCACATCCATCACTCATAGTAAGGAAGAGCGACTGGATCACACGGATCCTTTCGTTAACCCTGGCAGTGTAATTAAGTTCCTCTGGAAATTTGCTCTTTAAAAACCACATTCCTCGAAGCAGCAGCGTTGTTTATCCACGCTTAAATACGAAGCGATGTGTTTATCTACTTCTGTGTGATTTGTTGCTTTCTTTTGCTGTAAGTAAAAGGAGAATTTTGCATTTTGGGACACGACAGCATCTGCTGCCGAATGTGAATGCAGGTGGGGAGTTTGCACAACGACAAGCGATCCGGAGCATCCCTGTTTTTGGAGATCCCCCGAGATACCTGAAGGACATCTTCTGTCCAAATGCTCAGCTTTTTCCGAGTATTTTGTATTCTGAGCGTGATTCGGGCTTTGCTCTTGGCAGTATCTGAGGTGACTGGGTAATTTTCCCGGCCATGGGGCTGTGCACTTGAGGAGGTGTCACTGCAGAGCTGTAAATGTTGTAAATGTAAAAAGAAACTGTAAATGTAAATGTTGTCCAGCAAGCTTTGGGGACAAATCTGCTCCGGGTCCTGCAAGATGGGGAACAGATCACATAAACAGGAGCTGATGCAGTTGTTGGAGAGATGTCTGGGTTTCCTTTCAGTCCAGCATCTTGGGCAGGTTGGCCTGGGAAGGTTTCCGATGGAAAATCTGCTGTCCTGTCCCTTTGTTCTGCCTTATTTGGATGAAAATTAGAGGGCTGTCCTTTATGATTTTTTTTTATTTGGCAGTTCAAAGTGAAGCAAATGCAATATTTTGGCCCTGTAAAAGGAATATAAAGGGGTAAAACTCCCTGACTGTGCTGTGTTTCAGGATTGCAATACTTGAATTTGACCTTTTCTTTTGCAATGAGAGATTTCGTATCTGGATTTAAACCCAAACCAGAAAAGGGATGGGGTTGTTCTGTCAAAAGCAGCCATCTGTAGAGCTGGAAGGGAGGACAGTGGCCTGGCATGGGGACCTGTGGAGGTGCAGGAGGTTGGGGAGCAAGAGGGCATTTGGGGGGAGATGCCAAGCTCAGATGAAGCTCTCAAGCAGCTGAGGAGGAGATGCCCTCATGAAGGGCAAGGGGTGGGCTCCAAGAGTTGCTCAGGATGGGGTTGGAGACCACTGCGAAGGGCTGCAGCAGCAGCCTACAGGAGGAGATGGAGAACACGAGCCCAAAGATGCGGTTTGGGAGCCAGGTGTTATGGTAACAGCCCATTTCATTGCACTGGGTTGAACTCCCTCCAGCGCAGCGTTGGTGATGGTGCCTGGAGCCATAAAGGTTGCATTTTGATCAGCAAGTCAAAAGCAAGTCTGCCACTAGTCATGAATACATTTTCAGAACTGCAAGCAAAGGAGATCCCGGAATAATAATAACGGGCAGAAAAAGTTGCCTGAAGGAACCAGTTTCCTCCCTAAATGCTGGAGGAGGAGGTGTAGGCCTGAACTTTGCGCTCCTTCCCATCTCAGCTTTCTAAAAATGTGCAAACCGATTTAGTACCCGAGTTTTGAACCTGTTGAAATCCTGAGCAGATGACAGGAAAACCAAAAAAGGTGGAATGTTAAAGATCCAAGCGGTTCAGTTGTGGGGGTGTGGGGCAAATGACGAAGAGGAGTGGATGCGTGTCCTGCGCTGCGTTTCGTTGACCCAGTTGGTTATTCAGTGATGAAGCCTGATCTGTGTGTTTCGTATGACAGATCTGGGTTCTGAAGTGCTTATGATTAGATTAAGACAGTGTAGTAAACCTTAATGGTGCATGAAAAGCTACTGCTGGATTTGCAGTAATACGGACTTTTCTGCCTTAGAACAGCATGAATAATACTTTATGGTTGTATAACTCCTTCCAGACAAGGAGTCTAGGAGTGCTTTGTAAACGCTAATGAGTTTGGCCTCATAGCATATTTATAAGCCTGAGAAGTAGTGCTGTTCCCCTTGTTTTTTTTAACAATTTTGGATGTTGACTTGCCTAAATGTGCAGAGAGCAGGCAGCAGAGCTTTGGTCTGACGACCCTCAGTCGTGGACCGTACCTGCAGGGCTCGGTGGGCTTTCTAAGTGTGTCTGGAGCACGCTCAGAAATTCACTGCGGATCCAATCCAGCTGAAGGGTTGGTTTTTTTGCAAACCTGCGGGTATCCTTTGTAAAGCAAAAAGCATTGTAATTACTTGACGGTGATTTCTTGCTCGCCTTTTCGTTCTACAGCAGCGGGGATTGAAGCTAATCCTCTACTGGAATGAAATCGGTTTGGGCATTACGAATATCGTTTCCTTGCCCAGAACAAAGAGGCTCAGCTAACGCCAGTGCAAGCTTCTGTTATCTTTACATGGGAGTTGCAGGTGGGTGAGGAATGTGAGGTCAGCCGGGATTGGGAGCGGATAATTGCCCGTGTCAAAGGGTAGCGATACCTCCTCAAAGCTCCCTGTGGAGTCAGTGGGATTGTGCGCTGCGATGGGTACGCAGATTTTCCTCCAGCAGCTTCTTCAGATCTTCATCCCAGAACATCTTCATTATTCCTACAGGTTTATGTGGTTGGGTGTTCTGCAATGTGAGCATTGTATGGATTGTAGATACATTTTATAAATATTTTGTGAGTGAATTCAGTGTTTGGTGTCAGCTGCCATAGCCACAGTTCTAGATGGAGAAGTCCCTCTTTAGCCGTAGGATAAGCAGATGCAAGCAGACATTTCACATCCTGCTTTCACATTCCTAACCTGGAAAGCTGCTTTCAGATCTCAGTGCTTTTTCATGGGATCCACTGAGGATCCCAGCAAGGAGTCTGTGAAGTTCTAGATGAGGTGATGATCTTCATGATGTGGCTGTGCCTCTGCTAGCAGAGTTGGTTGGTGAAATGTGCAGCATTTGTGGTCTCAGATCATAAAATTATAGAATGTGTTGGGTTGGATGGGACCTTTAAAGCTGATCCAGTCCAACCCTGCAGTAGCAGGGACATTGGTACCAGATCAGGGTGCTCAGACCCCATCAAGGACCTTGAATATCTCCAGGGATGGGGCCTGCACCACCTCTGGGCAACCTGTGCCAGTGTTTCACCACCCTCACTGTAAAAAATGCTTCCTTGTATCTGGTCTAAGTCTTTTAGTCTCTTTTAGTTTACCCCTTGTTCTATTGCAACAGGGTCTACTAGAAAGTTTTTCCCTACCTTTTTTAAAAGCCCTCTTGAAGTACTGAGAGGCCACAGTAAGGTCTTCTTGGAGTCTTCTCTTCTCCAGGCTGAACATCCCCAGCTCTCTCAGCCTTTCCTCACAGGAGAGATGCTCCAGCCCTCAGATCATCTTCATGGCCTCATCAGGTTCTGTCCCAACAGCTCCATGTCCTTTTTGTGCTGGGGACTCCAACGCTGGACGCAGCACTGCAGGTGGGGTCTGAGCAGAGCAGAGCAGAGGGGCAGAATCCCCTCCCTTGCCCTGCTGGCCACACTTCTTGTGATGCAGCCCATTATGTGGTTGGCTTTCTGGGCTGCAAGTGCACACTGCCAGCATTTTTTTTTGTCCTTTTCATCTTTTCATCCACAAATATTCCCTCTTGGCCCAGGGTGGTCAAACCAGGAGACTGAGGGGCTCCTGAAGCTGTTTTTTGAGCTCCAGGTTGAGTGGGATGGTGACTTTAGTGGAGGTTTGGTGGTGAGAATTAGAAACAGGAGAGGATACCATTAGTATGTGGTACAGTACTTTTATTAGAAGAGACTTGGAGAGTTTCCTAGGAAGATTTACATGTGGTTGATTGTTATTTTGTTGGCACGATGGAAACTGCAATAATAAGCTCGTTGGCACTTGAAAAATGGTACAGATCTTCTTCTTCTGTTTACTCACTGTCTGTCCACATGTGGATCAGGCTCATCTCACATTTTGAGGTGTTCCTGCACTGAGGAAGGCCATTTTTTGAGCCTCTTTCCATCCAGTTAGCTTGGTTATACCCAAGGTGAATTTGACTCATGGTTTTCTGCTGGGTGGGTTATGACCATGCGAAGATGAAGAGGGTTGTTTGCTTTCTAGCAAATTGTTGCTGAACGTATGAATTGCAGCCGGGGTGAAGAGCAGAAGGAGGGAAAGATTTGAAGTGTGCACTAATGTGCATTACCCAAACAATTTCGGGAAGACAATCTCTGGGACAGCAGTATTCCCATCTACCATGTGCCTCACTGAATTAAGTGGCATTAAGGCAGCAGCTCCATATGTCTGGGCTGTGTTTTCGGGCTGATTCTGCTGTGTTAAGTGCTATATTGGCATGTGACCTTTTCCCTTATCTGGCTACTTTTGGAATGAGACTCAGCCTTAGCCCTTCAGCACCACACAAAAGCTTTTCTGAAATGTTATTTGCTTGAAATGCTGTTTGCTCATGGCTCCAAATAGCAAGAGATTAGCAAGAGGTTTTGGCAAGTCATGCAGGTACCCAGGGTATTTCAGTGTGTGACATGGCATCCTTGCAGAGCCGGGAGCTGGAGCATCCTATAGACAGGCTCTCAGTTGACTGTGCGGTGCTTAATCTTTCTAATACAGCCCATAATGTGTAGTGAAAGATCTAGATAATGCAAGAAAACAGTTATTTATCTGGGATTAGCCTACATAAAACATTTACTTTGAGCAGAAACTAGGCCAGAACACCATTCTCTTGTAAACGGTGGTGGTGAATTGTGACCCCATCCGAAGTCTTTTGAATGCAAAAGGGTCTTTGTAATTCCTTCAGGGAATGGACTTGGGACCCTGGACCTGGTTTAGTGGACCCTTTGCACCCCTGGACTTTGGCTTAGTGCTACAGTCTGGGTCTGTCAGCACAGAGAGGGAAGTCTTAGGTTAAAAAATAAATAGAAAAATCAACTTCACCCCCCAAGCAAGCGTACTAAATAAACAGAGTGTAATTAATGTCGTATTTGCAACAAACTCTCAGGTTGGCCGGTTATCAGTGCCTCCTTATGAAGAATAACCTGCCTCCTTTTCCGAATCCCTGCTCTGCTGGTGATGCACAGGGCGTTCTCCTGTTGATTTATGATGGTAGGAGCTACAGAGTAATCCTCGGTAAATAGATTTATACATGTGACACTCTCCTGAATGGGAGATTTATACGTGGCTATTCCATTGCTGCTTATTACCATATGATGTTTCATTGAATGCAATTATACATCTGCCTGCTCTCTTTTAAAGTCCAGGAAGGTTTCACAATATTGCTCTCTCCTTCTGCTCAGCAGAGCCTCATGAAGAGGCACTTTCCAAGGTGACGGATGGGGTCTGAGGGCAGTTTTGTACCTGATTGTGTAAAGAAAGCTGAATTTTGGCTGTTGGCAAGACTTGTGGTAGTGTTATGCTGAAGGTGGTGTTGTTATGCTGAAGGTGGTGTTGAATTTGAGCTTAACTTTCCCAGTGCCTGAGCTCTCACAAAGTTTGTCACTGCAGAACTGACCTGGTCTTGTCTGTTATTTGGGAAGATCCACGTAACTCCTACAGGTCTTAAAGGATGTGTAGGTCTTTGCTTTTGGTGAATTTAGTGTAACGTATTCATTACACCAGCTGAAAATCAGAGTATTTTCCCTGACATGAGGAGAATGAGTTAGATTTTTATTAGCTGGTATTTTTTACCCAGTTTCTTTGGTGCGGATTCTGCTCTTTACTGCTGCATTTTTAATCAGAAATAATTCTCATTAAACTAAAAGAACTTCTTTCCCCCTTTGGAAATCAATATGAGGTAAAATCTTTTCACAACAGTGGCTTACATAATTTCTTTCCCTCTTTGGAAATCAATATGAGGTAAAATCTTTTCAAAACAATGGCTTCAAGCAGTGGGATCTGCTGGGTGTTTTACTCAGTACAGATATTTTGGGAGGTGCCCTGGCTGCACTGAGGTCCGTGACAAAACTTCCCTTGGCTTTGGAAGGATTAGGATTTCACTTCTTATTTTCCATTTGCCAGTAACTTTTTGTTGAAGATATTACATCCTGAATGATTTCGTTTCGACGTGGCTTTTAGAAACCCTGACCTTTTTTTTTGTCCGCGGTCGAGCCCTTGTGTCGCTGCTCCCTTGTGCTCCCAGACCTCATTCATAACCATCCCTTCCCAACACGGCTCTTGCTTTATCCCGTGGCCAGGGATGCGAGAGAATCCCTGACAATGGCCGGGCCGGGACAAAAGCAGCCTTTGTGGAGGGGGCGCCGGGGCGGGAGCGCGAGGGGCCCAGTACCCTCGGCGAACTGGGACCATTGTGCCCCTAATTGGATTTCTGCTGGCGGTGGCCAGCCGGTGGGACCTGCCGGGGCAGGCGTGCCCGCCGCAATAAACCTGGCGCTGATTGGAGGCTGCCGGCGACCTTTAAAGCCCGCGGTGGTGAGACGGAGCTAATACGGTACGAATGCACCAGGTTGCAACTTTATTAGTGATCAGACGCAGAGATAAGCCTCCGCGCGTCGCCTAATCTGCAGGGCCTAATTCCAGGCGGTGGAGCCAGGGCTGCTGGTGCAGAGCGAGGGCCCGTTCGGTCCAAGTGAGCCAGAGCCACTGCAGGCAGCGTCATCGGGGGTTTCTGGATAATTTGGGGATGCTGGGACAGGGGGACAGGTACTGAAAATGTGGAACTGGGGCAGAGTCATACATCTGTCCTCAAACCCGGCTTAACTTCAGTGGTGGCTGATCAGAGTGAGCGAGAATTGTTCCTCCTCGGCAAAAAGAAGCTGAAGGCCGCAGCCTGAAGCAGCTTGTCCAGTGGAGTGTTTAAGGGGGAAAAGAAACTCTTCCCTGTTTCCATTTTTCCATCTGAAGCTGCTCCTGGGTGCTCTGGAGCTGTTCTGAGTCCTCATCATCTTTTTTTGGACAGTATTCCCCTCTCCTGCAGCCCAGGGTAAAGCCTTAGGTGGGTTTGTCCCATGGTGATTGATCTGCGCTAGGTGTTTTAGACCGTGGCTGAGCCCCACTAATGTGTCTGCATGAATGGTGGTGGAAAACGTTTGAGGTTGCAAGCAGAGATGAATCACCATAGGCCAAGGGTTAAGGCAGCACGGCAAGGGTGATGCTGTGGTATGCTCTGGTATTGGATTTCCTCCAAGGATTGCTCTTGGAGCAGCGTTGGCCTCACAGCGTGCCGCAGCGGCCTGCTGCTCGGTGCCATCCTTTAAACACAACATGGGAGCCTCCCATTGGATCGGGTTCAGACCTTGGCCCGTGTTACACATCCATGGGTTGAAATGTTTGGCAGATTCGTGCTGCAAATCCGGACAAGCCTGTGCAACCCTGACTTTTAAATCCATGGCTTGGAAATCTGCTGCGAGAGCCACTGCAGACTTCCTTATCCTGGGCTCTCTTGGGTGGCATCTCCCTTGTCTTCAGACACACCTAGACCACCACACAACCATCATCTGAGAAAACAGCTTGCTAAGAGCCATGCCCTCTTAAATTTATTGATCAGAACAGCTCGTTATGACCTTTAGTTGGTAAAACCGGTATTAAACTAATCCCACCCGATCTCTGTAGTGACAGGGTGACCTATTTTTTTTTAATCTTGTAAAATGATGTTGTTGAAGTTACTGTGTCTCACTGCCTTTGCCCCTTGCCTCCAGGCAAAACCCATTTGGGATTCCTGCTTCTCTGGTTTTCTCTTAGCCCTTCCTATCTGTGTTGTGACTTGTATTTTGGAACACTTCATTGGAATGCCAGCTCTGGATTTGAAGGTTAAAAGGGGTGAGAAGCTTCATCTGCTGTAAGAGAAGTATTGCTGGGATAACATTTACCCCCAAAGAGGTGGCAGGCAACAAAAATTTCCTAGGAGAAAGCAAAACCTTGTCTTTGGATGTTAAATTATCAAGTTTGTTAAGAGGTAATTTGGAGGTGTTAAATAATCTGATGGTCCATTCAGGAGTGGGAAGTGACCTGGCCAAGGCCGAGCTGTATGGGAGACCTTGGCAGGTCCCAGGTCAGGGCCTTTTTGGGCTGCTGTATCGGCTTCCCCGCAGCCTTGCATTGTTTTCCCTTTTATCACCCAGCCAGGGCTTGTTGTCTGTCTGGCTTTTGCCTCCAGAGTTTTGGAGAGAAGCCACTGATTTCCCTTTCTGTTCAGGGAAGCTCTGCGTTAACAGGTCCCCTCCTCTGGCTAAAGAGGCGTGAATCTGAAGAGGAAGTTTCTGTTGCTTTGAGCAAATCTGGGACTGGGCCTGAGTTGTTGAGGTTGTTGTGGACAGCAAATGATGATACAGACTGCATGTCTGGTGTCAGGCAGCGTGTCCAAGGCCATTGGGACATCTTCCCTGCAGGGGTAGAATGAGTATTATTCCACCAACTCTGTGTTTCATGTATCACGTCCTCTCAGGGTAGGATTAAACTTGGTGCTTGGAGGAGTTGCAGCAGGAGCTGGTGGTGTACGTGTCAAGGCTTCCTGGACTGATGCAAATTTTAATTGATTAGAGTAGGATTGGACCTAAACCCTTCAGAGAAGCTTAAAGCCTTCTGCAGAAGAAGAGGGGAACTCCTTGTTTGCTCTGGATCCTTGTTTAGGCTGGATTGAGGTGCCGAGGTCAGTCGTGTGAGGCTTAACAGGGCTGAGTGTCGGGTCCTGCACTTGGGTCACAACAACCCCATGGATGCTACAGGTTTGGGAACGAGTGGCTGGAGCTGCCAGGCAGAAAAGGACCTGGGGGTGCTGGTTGACACCCATGAACACAGCCAGCAGTGCCCAGGTGGCCAAGAAGGCCAACACCATCCTGGGCTGTCCCAGCACTGGTGTGGGCAGCAGGAGCAGGGCAGGGATCATCCCCTGTGCTGGGCACTGCTGAGGCCAAACCTTGAATCCTGGGGTCAGTTTTGGGCCCCTCACTCCCAGAAGGACATTGAGGGGCTGGAGCGTGGGCAGAGAAGGGCAAGGGAGCTGGGGAGGGGTCTGGAGCAGCCGAATGCTGGGGAGCGGCTGAGGGAGCTGGGGGGTTCAAGTGGAGAAGAGGAGGTGAGGGGAGACCTTATCCCCTCTGCAGGTCCTGAAAGGAGTGGGCAGCGAGGGGGGGTTGGTCTCTTCTCCCCAGTAACAAGCGATGGGATGAGAGGAAATGGCCTCAAGTTGTGTCAGGGGAGGGTGAGGTTGGATCTGAGGGAAAATTTCTTCCCTGAAAGTGTTATCAAGCACCGAAAGGGGCTGCCCAGGGAGCGGTTCACAAACCGTGTGGATGTGGCACTTGGGGCCATGGTTTAGTGGCCATGGTGGGGTTGGGGTGACGGTTGGACTTGATGATCTTGGAGGGCTTTTCCAACCTCAATGACTCTGTGATTCTCTGATGTCTTGGATGGTGGTGGTGTGACTTCTTCCCACCCACTTCCTTAGTGGTTAGGCCAGCACCAGCAATAGGTGCTGGAGATTTTTGCCTTGTAAGAGAACGCTCGTGTCTCAGGAGGAGGTTTACAGAGCAGTGTGCTCCTCATTGCCTGCCAGCATCTCCTTTCTCCGAGCCGGCAGCGTTGCCGTCCTGTGCTGCGCAGCCCTGTACCCACCCGCGGCGATGGGGGCTCCAGGGGCACACAGTGGGGCCAGGGGAATACTTTGTTCACTAATCTCCAGACAGCGTGGCCTTAGTTAAAGAAATCCATGCCTATAGGCAGCTTTCTGAGGCTCATTATAATACTAATTCAGTTGAATTCCTAATTAGAGGCCAGCGGTTTTGTGTGGGTATTGGAAGTCGGTGTAACTTTCTCAGGGCGGAGGAATCATCCACCGAAAGCTGCTTTTTGGGGACAGAGGCTGAAATGAGAGCGGAGTCTAAAAAAAGGTGCTTGGAAAATAAAACAACTATTTAAAATGTGCATATAAAGCTGGTGTATTCCTTCAGATCAGCCCGGGTGTGGACTTGCTGTGTTTTATTTTAGTTGCTGTTTTTGTGCAGTATAAGCAGGAGAACTGTGTGGGCACGTCCACAGATGAAGAGATGTCTCTGCCTCGAAATACAAGGAAGGATCATTTTCAAGCCCAAGCCCAGTGTTATTTCTTTGGTTTAGGTGAGAGGGCGGCTTCAGATAATTTGAATTAAGATTAAATGAAGACAGCTTTCAAGAGAGAGGAAATCTAAAGCAAGCCCTGCCTGACCCCTTGATACCTGTGAAGACATCCCAGCAGTATCTCTTGGACTGTTCAGGGTTAGATGTGTCCAGAACAAGCAGAACTAAGATTACAGCCCATGTATTTTAAGCTTTTAAACTGGAAGAACTAATGAGTCCACCATGTCTTGGCTTAGGTTGATGATCTCTTCTATTTCTACTGCCTCTCCCACTCAGAAGGGCTGCGTTGCAAGGGTGTTTGTGCGTGTGTTTTGGTGTCGGTGTTGCACTTTATCATCGCTCTAATGGACCTCTGGGGGGATGGGATACAATAGTTCATGCCAGCTACGCTGTTAAATAATAGCTCTTTCAGGAAGGAAGTGAGGAATAATTTATGTGCCGGAAAACAGAGCAGACACACAAAGAACAATAAAAATAGATAAGCTGTGATTTCATTGCAACAGGGAACCAGTTCCTATAGAAAACAAGTTACTTGGGCTCTGTGAGGGCTGCTGGTGCCCCCCTGCCTTTTGCCTCTACCAATACACTTGTTTTTGCCTAGATGACTTTGTGCCTTAGCAAACCTTATTACCTGCCGGGCACTCTCAACTTGTGTTTGGATAGCCTGCCTTTTGTATTTAAATGTAAATAAATACTGATGGAGCCATCGGGCTCCTTCTGGGTTAGGGGCTGTGCCATGGCCCTGCTCCTGTGAGCTCCTCAAATAAACAGCGACCTTCTCCAGGGCTACCAGGGGGACTCCTCCGCTGCTCGTTTTAAAAGTAACCTATAAATCAAAGCTCCTTTTGGCTCACCAGTTTGGAGGGCGGTTGGCTCTGGCAGCGCACACCTGAAATGCCAGCTTCTGCCAGCCACGGAGATCTCTTGTTTAAGTGTAAACACATGAGGAGTGGTGTCCGGTGTCTGAGCTGTTTATCTTGTCTAAGAAACTTCCTCCCCCTTCTTTGGGCTTCACCTGAAGCCCCCCTGAGCCCCCAGCCCCTCTCTCCCCATTTCACACACACGATGGGACCCCCCGAAGCCTCTCAAGTGGAAAGGACATGAAAGAGAAGAAACCCCTGACCCCCTATGTGATGGGGGTGTGTAGGTCAGTGTATTTGGAGAAGGTGGATGGGGTGGGACCAGGTAATGCTATCGGGTACCTCTGTCCCTGTTCTCCTAAAGTTCAGTTGGTAATTTTAAACCATGGGAAAACGTTTTTTCCCCTCTTTGAAGAGCATTGAAGTCTCCTCCCTTGCTCCTTCGCTGAGTACATCAGCCCTGGATCAGATTTCGGGGGGCCCGCGGTTCCCCAGGGGTCGCCCACCTTCATGGATGCCCACCACCAAGTGGGTGCGTGGGGCAAGGGGGGGCTGGCGTCGTTTTTTGCCTGGGTTGGGTTCACTGTTCGTGCTGGTGTGTGTTTGTGGGGGCAGGAGTGTGACAGACACCTCTGAATTCATCTCGAATCAAATTAAGCAGTGTTTTAGGAGAGGATTTTTGCAAATCTGCAAATTACAGTGATGTCAAGAAAACACTAATTGCCTGCAATTTTGCCTCTACCCCTTCTCACCTCCCAGAGGATCTGTGCTCCCTCGCTGAATAACGTTGGAAATGGAGTCAAATGCCTGCGCGGGTTTCAATGGAAATGTCATTACAGTAAAAATGCTTCGTTTCTTCTGCACTGCCAGGTGTCATTGGCACAGGGGGGAAATCTGCTCTTCAACAGATCCTTGGCTTAATAAAGCAGTGAAAACGATGCCTGGTATCTTAGGGTTGTGGGGGTTTTCTAAACGCTCTCCTTGCTCTCCTAGGAACAATGCAAATTCACTCTCAAGTACTTGCATTTCAATAGCGCTGCCTTTATGTTTTTCTCAATGCGGGGATGAGGGAGATCTGATAATGCAGTCCAGGGTGGAAAACCTCGATAACTTGAGCTGTTAATATCAAACGAGGTAGTGGTGCGTTAAAAGATAAGGCTACAAAGGTGTGGTGGTGGGGGGTTTTTTGGTGGGTTTTTCTTTCCTGGAGGCAAAGGCTGTGTTTGGTCTTGACAAAGTCAGCGCAAGAGGGAGGCAAAATTCGTTGCTGGTGGAATTGCACCCATGATGAATGCTCACTACTGGGCCACGGATCCCTTTAGAGATGTTGTAAATACAAGGTCTCGCCTGGAAGGTGATGAGTTGTGGTAGGAAGCAACTCTTGAGATTAATGTAATACTCTTTTTTTGAAGCTTTCCGCCTTTTTTTTTTTGGAGCTCCCTGGATCTTCTACCAAAGACCTCTCTGGTCCCAGGGAGGGTAAGGAGATGCCCCTGGTGCGTGGCGGGCGTACGCTAAAAACAAACTCCCCCAAACCCCAACAAAACCAGCCCTTGTGCTGCCTCAAACAAGAAAGCAGGGAAGGGTATGCCGAGAATCTGACCCCGGCAGCGCACAGCCGAAAGGGCAGCGGCGGCAGCAGGGTTACAGCCATCCCGGCGGCCGCTCCCAAGCTGTTTATTCAGTTGTGGTTTAATTAAAAGCTGGGGCGCGTCGTTATTTATTTATTTGTGGCGGTAGCAGCTCTTTTGTGTAGGAAGGTTTCTGTTTCTGAAAGGGATGTGGTTTGAGTGTTGGGAAAGCGTGGTTGCCTGTCTGCAGAATAACTTGTGGCGTTGCTCGCTCTCCTGGGACCTCGGTGCCATCATCTTCCATCCCATCGCGCCAGTCGTCACCTCGCAGCTGCAAAACCCAAAGTAATGCTGTTAAAATGGATCTAATGTTTGTAGAATCATGGTGTCATTTAGGTTGGAAAAGACACTTCAGATCATCAAGTCTGACCATAAACCTGACATTGCCAAGTCCACAATAAACCATGTCCCAGAGCACCTCATCCACACGGTTTGTGAACCCCTCCAGGGATGGGGACTCCACCACTGCCCTGGGCAGCCCCTGCCAGTGCTTGGCCACCCTTTGGTGAAGAAATTTTTCCTAATATCAAATCTAAACCTCCCCTGGCACAACTTGAGGCCATTTCCTCTCATCCTAATTATGAGCATCTCCCTTTCATGGAAAACAGATACCCAGAAAGTGCTCTTGCCTGGGGAGGGGATATTGGTTCATTTAATTTGCTTTCCCTGCTACAGACCCCAGGTTGAAGCTCTCCCTCTGCCATTTTTGCCCCAACCTCATCACCGCTGTTTCTGCTCAAAGGACCAGTCCTGATACCTGTGTGATCCAGTTGGATCTGGGCTTAAATGCACGAACATTCCCAAAAATGTGAGAAGCTGGTGGATGTTTTTCAAAGGGGTAGAGCACTGTCCATCCATGGATACTAGAGGATTTGTAGATGTATCTTGATGTGATCTTGATGACGTCCAGGGCTTGATATTTCCATGAGGTTTTCAGCAAGAATATTGAATTAAAATTCAGCAGGGTTCTGCTGCCTTTAATGATACTCAGGTGGAAAGTACAGGCAGGTAATTACCCATAATTTTCACGTTGTTTTTCCAAGACAGACAACAGTCTTCTTATAGACTGGGATGAATGGCACAGAACAATCTTGCATTGAGTGTGTCTTAATTAATACAAATGTTAACTACTCTTAGAAATAAGTCACATTTAAATGTCAAACACTTGTTATTCATTGCCTGTGAGTAATTTTTCTTGCTTGCATATTTATGAATTGAGCGTATGTTTTGAAGCCGTGAAGCATCCGAGGTCACAACTAAAAATAGTGAGCGTGCGGTGTTTGTTTGCCATCAGGAGGTAGAAGAAATTCATGGTCGCGGGTGGTTTCTTGCCGTGTGGTGTTCAAAGGAGGGAGAAGCGGTGCTTTGGAGTGCGGTGCTGTGGGACTGATCGCAAAATGAGCCAGCGAGAAATGGTTACCAGCCTTCGTGTTTGTGTGTCTGGGGTGCATTAAGAAGAGCGTGTGGTCGAGGGGGTTCTCCTCACCCTCTGCTCTGCTCTGTTGGGGTCACATCAGCAATACTGTGTCCAGTTTTGGGCTCCCCAGTTCAAAAGGGACAAGGAAGGACTGGAGAGAGCCCAACACAGAGCCACTGGGATGATGAGGGACTGGAGCATCTCCCACATGAGGAAAGGCTGAGAGAGCTGGGGCTGTTCAGCTGGAGAAGAGGAGACTGAGGGGATCTCATCAATGCTCATCAATATCTCAAGGGTGGGGGTCAGGAGGATGGGACCAGACTCTGCTGGGTTGAGCCCAGCGACAGGACAAGGGGCAGTGGTCACAAACTGGAACACAGGACGTGCAACCCAAACATGAGGAAAAACTTCTTGATGTGAGGGTGGCAGAGCATGGCCCAGGCTGCCCAGAGAGGTTGTGGAGTCTCCTTCTCTGGAGACACCCAAAGCCCTGGCCGTGTTCCTGGGTGATCTTCTCTGGTGACCCTGCTCTGGCAGGGGTTGCACTGGGTGAGCTCCAGAGACCCCTTCTCAGCCCACCATGCTGTGACGGTGTGATCTGCAGTAGGTGTTGGTTTTTCTTCATTCAGGATCACCTCAGTCACAGCTTTTGCTATAGTAAGAGGTGGAAAGTGAGGTTTCCTTGTGGTGAAAGAGGCGGAAAATGAAGCTTTTCTAGGAAGCCACAAGGCAAGTGCCAAGATGCTGCTTTCCAGTTGTGCTTTAGGGCTTTGTGCAGCTGCTGCTGAGACGCCTGGTTCATGGAAATGCTCCTGGAGCTATAAGTCTCTCGGAGCAGCCATCTCATAAGCTTGCTCATGGGACTGTGCAAGCACCTGAGGGAAAAGCAAGCTCGCTCTGCTACAGAGCCCATCCAACACAGAAGAGTTGATTTTTAGAGCAAGACTGAGTCGATCTGCGGCGGTTGGACCTGCGAAACTCCTTGTTGCTGCAAGCTGAGCTGAGCTGGCTTTCCATGTCCTCCGTGGCCTGGGTGAGATGGAGGGTGCAGGGGCTGAGTAAGAGTCAGAGGCTGGAAATGGTGCTCTGCATCCAAGCACGCTACAGGGTAAATGTGTTCAAAGCCAAAAGTACCTCCTCCAAAACTTTTTGTAGCTGTTTATACCTCTTCATAGCGGAGCCCTTTCTGATTTTATTCTCTTTGTGGAAGAGAGCAGGATGGGGTGAGGAACATCAATGTGTTTTGGAGCAGAACCAATCCCCAAAACAGACCTGGCTCCCCCCGTGCCTGGCCCTCTGCCTCCTATGGTGCTCAGTGCTGGGACCTGGCAAGAGGCCTCTGATGGTTTTATTGCTGGGTTTAGGGCTGCTCCTGGAGCTGTCTTGAGCAATGTGCCTTTGTGCAGCGTTAGCCTGTGCTTTGATTAGGCAGTCTCTGCTTTGAGCAATAAGGAGCCTTAATTCTGCACCAAGGGTCTTGCGAGGCAGACATCAGAGCTGGAAAACCAGATATTGCAGTCAAAGGATCCATCCTGGGCTGCTCTGGTAAAGAAGCAGGATTTTGGGCAGTGTTTCTAACCCCTTCCCATAGAATGGCCCTGGGTGGCAACAGAAGAGAAATTATTCAAGACTTTTCTCTCTTGTGATGAAAGAAATGAAGGGTGACCCCCCTGGCCTGTCCATAACCTCCAAGCTTGTCAGAGATGCTCTGGCCGATTCCCCTGCCAGCCCCGCTTCCTGCTTTGAAAGACCTCCGACTTTTATCTAATCTCTGCTAAAGCATCCTGAGTGATAAGGGATGTTTTTATTTTCTCCCTGCTTTCCAGGAGGCCGTAGGTATTTTATAAAAGCACAAAGCTGCTGTTCTAGGCAACATGTTAGCTACTTGTACCGGGCGCCCTGTCTTCCTCCAGGTTTCGTGCAGGCAGCCATAAATAACAGCAGTTCCCTGTTGTGCAGAAGGAGACGTTTAAATGGTCCTTATTTGGAGCCAGACCCAGGAGTTACCCGCAGTTGGGTGTTCAGTGAAACTGTTGACATCTTTAGTGTTGTGGTCCTGTTTGCATCACGCTGGTGTGAATCAGGGATGGAGCGTCCAGTGCTGAGTTCCCATCACATGAGCCAGGATCGTGAGCAGGTCACCCCATAGAGCTGCCAAAATGTGCCCGTGACCTGCTCCAGGATGGATGAGTGGATGGACTTTACTGGGTTCTGAAGCTGCACTTGCAGGGCCAAACTGGAGCTGCTCCCATGACCTGAGCCTTTCCCCGGAGCCAGAGGGGTTCGAGCAGGCGGCTGCTGCTGATCTGCTTGATGTCTCGACACGTTGGAACAGCGCCTCGTCCGCTGCGGCGGGTGGGAAACCGGGCTGTTATCAGCGCTGGTTTCAGGTGCCTGGTCACGCTGCTGACACCGATACAATTCGAGTGGCAGAGCTGACCCTCTTCATTAAAACTTGGTTTGAAATTAAAAATAAGTCATTATTTCCTCTAAAGGCTTGGACCCCAAAAAGCCCCCAGCCTTTAGCTTTGGGGTTTCTTCTTGCAGCACGTCCCTGCAGCTCGTTGTAAAGATTTCTCTCCAAAAAGAAAGCCAGGAGCGATGCTGGGCAGGAGGAGGAGGAGTGTGTGGGGCAGGACCTGCTCTGTTCTCACACGCACACCAGGAGAAGCGGGACCCTCCCAAGGTGGATTGCCGGTGCGGTGCGTACCCATCTCTGCGGGTTCGGTGCCTGCCTCGTGTTTGCTGGCCGTCACCTGTGCAGTTATCCCGGTTCAGGTGTACTTTAGCTGCGGGGATGTGCTGCGTGGCACTGCGGGTTGTCCTCAGTGCTGAACACACGCGTACGGCGGCGTTGGAGCAAAGAGGGAAGGGGCTGTTTCCTCCTCGGCTGCACCGGCGTTGTTGAGGTGATGCGACTTAGGTCTGTACAGGCAAGGCTTTGAGCAGAAAAAATGGCATTTTTGGAGCGGACTGGCCTGGTGGAAGAAGTTGCTGTTGTGATGGGGTGGGACCAGGCCCTGCCTGATTCATGGCTTCAGTGGGACAGGGCCCTAATTAAGCAAAATCAGCCGTGCTCACAGATTGAACTCTACACTTGTCCAGAGCCAAGCAGTCAAGCTGCTGGGGCAGGAGTCTGTATTTTGGTGAGTATATTGTGATTTTCCTTGTTTAAATACCTATATTTGAAGTGAAATTAAAGCGTAAAACAGCAGCGAAAGAAGGCAGAGAAGCAGCAAGCAACGAAGATCTGGAGAAGGAGGAACATCAGCAAACGAGTCCAAGAGATAGGAAAATGTAGGTAGGGTAAAGCAGAAATAAATGCAAGGCAAAGGCATGGCCAGACGTGGGTCTGTTTGAGCGCAGGGCGTGCAGACCCTGCCTGAGGATGCTCTGTGGGATGCAGCTGCTGTGGAGGGACCCGGTGGTCCCTGGGTCAGGGTTTGGCTTCCCAAATCCCCTCACATCAGCAGGGATTTCCTCAGCGAAAGGACCCCTCGCTGAGTGCTAGAATAGAGAGCAGTGATACAGCTCCCGAAGAGCGGAGACTTCAGTGGAGTTTTCCTTTTTTTGCCTGCTTTTGAAAACTAAAAAAAGGTAACAAGAAGCCTTTTCTGAAGCTCCTTGGTCTCTTCAAAGCCTAGGGAAGATTTCTTCCTGCGTGTTCCACCTATTTGAAAGGATGTGGGAAGGTAGGGAGTGATCCGCAGCGCTCATCAACATGTACGGGAGCTCCTTATACAACAGCTGATGAGATTGCTCTCAGAATGTGATTTATGTGAGGGTGGCTGCCAGCATCAGGCTTATGAATTGCTCTGGGATTTGAATGAAGTTTATATTTTTAACAAAATGGCTCTCCAAGCCTTAATAAACAGTATGTTATTGTCAGAACCAAAGAATGTCCAACTCCCTCATCCCAGAGCAGTGTTTTAAGATATCTCCTCCTCATTTGTCTGTGACGTTCTGCTTCGGTGCTGCTGTCCTGCCATGGGGTACGAAAGCCCCAGGGCCTTAAAAGAAGACATCTCTTGTAATGAAACTGTGTTGCTTTCACACAAAGCAAACTTCTCCTTCTTAAGAGCCACGTGGAACAAGGTTTCATTTGATCTGGGAATCCACTTTTTTTTTCTTTTTTTCCTTCTTTTTTTCTTCCATTGGGCAAGAAGGCCAAGGCCATCCTGGGGTGGATGAGAAGGGGTGGTTGTAGGGCAGAGAGGTTCTCCTCCCCCTCTGCTCTGCCCTGCTCACACCACAGCTGCAATCTTGTGTCCAGTGCTGGGCCCTCAGCTCCAGAAGGACAGGAACTGCTTGAAAGAGTCCAGCAGGGCCACAAAGATGCTGGAGGGAGTGGAGCATCTCCTGCTGAGGAGCGGCTGAGGGAGCTGGGGCTCTTGAGCTTGGAGCAGAGGAGCCTGAGGGGTGCCCTCATTCCTGGGGATCCATTGGGAAAGGGCAGTGTCAGGAGGAAGGAGCCAGGCTCTGCTCTGGGATGTCCAATGCCAGGACAAGGGGCAATGGTCCCAAGCTGGAGCACAGGAGGTTCAAGCTGAAGATGAGGCCAAAGTTTGTGAGTGTGAGGGTTCTGGAGCATGGCCCAGGCTGCCCAGAGAGGTTGTGGAGTCTCCTTGTGTGGAGACACCCAAAGCCCTGGCCGTGTTCCTGTGTGACTGCTCTGGTGATCCTGCTCTGGCAGGGGTTGCACTGGGGGAGCTTTCCAGGTCCCTTCCAACTCCTCATATTCTGTGGTTCTGTGATTCCTTTCTAAATTTCATAATTTTTTTAAATTTTTTTTTTAATAAATTACTTTTCTTGCTTCAGCAGAAACCAACCTATCTTCAGTTGTGCTCAGGCTGAGTTGAAGGTTTGCTGGGGCCACCTGAAGCTTGGGAGACCACCATGGTTAACATCTGAAATCCCACATGGGACCTGACCTTGAGCTCGCTGCTCTTACAGTTCCTGGGGTTAATAGGGCTGTAAATTAGGAGTCTTTAGGCACTTCCACAGGAGAAATAACATTCAGGTGTTACACACAAATCGAGGAGAACATAGGCAGACCCCTGGGATGGTTCGACACCTGGGATGGGGATGCTCTGCCATGGTGGGTACCAGCGCAGGATCATTGGCTCAATTAATCTCTGCACAGTAACGAGGAGGAAGCCCTTGCAAGGCTGTCACAGTGCCTCCTGTATCCCTGCTTTAGCTGTAATATCTCCATCACTTGGGGATGAAAATCTTGTCTCTGTTTCTGTGTCTGAACAGCGGCTCAGACAAGGCTTCGTGTCTGTGACTAGGCTTGTAATGCAAATAGCAAGTACATAATAACAATATTTAAGCAAAAGATTGGTAGCAGGATTAGGATTGCAGTCGGATTTTTATTTTTTGAGTATTTCCTGGGGTTTTGTTGTTAAGCGCTTGTCGGCTCTACCTGACTGCTTGTCACGCAGCGTTTATGGAGAGGGATTCTTGTGCATGAGTAATGTCTTTTTATAGAGGTATGTGAGGTGAAACCGCGTGGCTGTTTCACTTCAGAAATGTTCTTTTCAGTACTTCTGGGGGGTTTGGTTCCCACCCTTGTTCTGTCCCTGTAAAACTGGCGTTTAATGTCACTTGGAGCTTGAAGCCAGGCCAAAAGCTGGGCCTGGCTTGTGGCTGTCCAGGCAGTTTCCTGCACTTTGGGGTGGAAAGAGGGGTCCAGGCCAGACAGAGACATCTCCTGCTTGGGGAGAGAGGAGTGAGGACACTGATGGTTTGTGTTGGTGCAGTTTTAGTCCTTTTGAGCAGAAGAAGAGAAAGGAGAAGAGGAGGTGAGGGGAGACCTTATCCCCTCTGCAGCTCCTGAAAGGAGGGGGCAGCGAGGGGGGTTGGTCTCTGCTCCCCAGTAACAAGTGATGGGATGAGAGGAAATGGCCTCAAGTTGTGCCAGGGGAGGGTTAGGTTGGATATGAGGAGAAATTTCTTCACTGCAAGAGTGGTGAAGCACTGGCAGGGGGTCCCCCGGGCAGGGGTGGGGGTCCCCTCCCTGGCAGGGGCTCCCCAGGGCAGTGGTGGAGTCCCCATCCCTGGAGGTGTTTAAAAGAAGGGGAGATGAGGTGCTCAGACATGGTTTAGTGGGGACAGGTTATGGTTGGGCTCGATGATCTTAGAGGTCTTTTCCAACCAAATTATTCTGTGTTTCTAAGAGGAAAAACAGCAGTTGCTGGTTTCAGTCGTGTCCCTGCTGTAGATGCAATGGCCATTTGCCTGCTGATTCCTGATGTTTTCCTATCCCCTCCTGTGCAAATGTAGAAATGACCCATTTTTGGGAGAGCAAGTCTATAACCAGTTCTCAGCAGCATCTAAGTGCCTTATAACCATTGAAGGAAAATTGAGTTGAGTACATAAATGCTCTTCGACAATGAGGGCCATTGCTTTGGTGTTTTGGTGAATTATTTGCTGCACGAGTTGGGTTAATGTCCAGAGTCTCAGGCATAAAGCAGGGACTTATCGTTGGCAGCAGCAAAAACATCGTGTCTGCTCCAGAGCATTTCCATTTAGAGACTGGAGACAACCAGCACCTACTGGGACACATCACCACTACATGACCCTCACTGGTGTTTCTGTGATGCCACTTTTGGGAGTGCAACCAGCAGTTCTGCACTTGCTTTGGGGGTTTTTTTCGCAATCAGTTTTTTTCCTAGCAATTCTCTGAAGCAAGGGATGCAGGAAACTGCAGATCTGGCAGTCCCGATCTCAGATCCTCTTGACCCTTTCAAAAATGGAACAAACATCGTCTGACGCTTTAAAGCCTTCCCCCTGCAGGGCACTGCGGACGGGAAGCTGAGCGCGTTTAGTTCTTGCCGAGCTGAGCTCTTAAATTGATAGCGCCTGTAGTTATGTGTAGCTCTTGTGAAGGAAAATAAGAGAAACATCTTAAATCTTTAAACCTCTCAGGGCCATCCTTCCCCTGCCATGCTGTGAGGAGCGTGTAACTCTGTAATATCAGAAGAAATCCTGCGTGAATGCAACCGTGCCAAGATGCACTCACAGATAAGAAGCTGTCTTGTACTGGGCATGGACCAGTGCCTGCTGGGGTCACTTCTGGGGGTCTTTCAAGGCTGCTGGGGGCTGTTGTTCATGTACCTGGTTTTCAAAGCATTGCATGTGTTTCGGAAAGCCACAGAGTGATGCTGTAGTTGCTCCGTTAGCACCGTTAATCTCGAGGATTATTGGTTGCCACGCTGAAGTATTTTTTTCTAAAATAACAGTGGATGGCGCGTACGTCTGACCAGATCTGCTTTGAGTTCTGGGATGCATATAGGTTGTGCTTTCGCTTTATTTCGGTTTGCTTTAACTAATGAGAAGCACAAGTAAATGTTGTTTGTTGCCTCGAGGGAGATCTTGAACGTGGATCATTAAAAAACGGGGTCAGATGAAGAAGAGAAAATATCCCTGTCCCCAAACTGGAACTTGCAGCGCTGTGCAGCGCCCCACGGAGCTCTAAATTTTCTGTCAGTGCTCATACGACTGCGATGGTTTGCGGTGCTGAGAGCAGTGCCTGGCTTCAGGGGCTGTGCTATCCCTGCTTGTCACAACCGCTGTGTTTCAGCAGGCTTGGATTGCCTTTCCTCCCGGAGAGCTTGTCTGATTGCTCGCAGCACATAACCATTTGAAAACGAGTTTATTCTTTATTTTTTAGTAATGAAACCCTTATGGCTCTTGCAAAGTGGGTCTCTCCAGACTGGCTGGGGCAGAGGAACAGCTCCAGCTGACCTCTGGGTTGGGAAGACTCCCAGCCCACATGGAAATAAGATGTGGTTTGTCAGGAAAAGGGGGAATAAAAGGCTTTCCTCACGCTTATTCTGTGAAGCTGCAGCTTGGCAAAATATAGGTTTCTCCAGAAATTCTGAAAAAATATTGAATTAATGTAGCTGTAAGTTATGTGAAATGAAATCCAAAAGCATTAATTAGGATTCCAAACCATATGGTCGTGCGAATCCGGAGACCCACACAACTGCATGTTCATATCTGATGTTGACACATTAAAATTCATCAGTTTGCAGCCGGAGTTGTCTTAGTTAATTTAACTAATACCATAACATCCCTGAGATGCATCATTACACCTCATCATGTAAATAGAAACCAGAATGATTAGGGGAGAACCACTCACTTCAAAGAATTAATATCGCTGAAAAACTACTTACGATTTAGAAGAGTTAAAATAAGATGCTGAAGATGAAGACTTCTGCCCCCTTGTTAAAGCCAGACCTTCATTAGTTTACACAGCAGCTGATTTCTGATGGTGTATTTTAGCCAGTGGCTGGGTTACACTTGTTTTGGTGCTGGTTGTGTGTTTGGGGCTGCGATGGAGGTTCAGGATGGGAGCTTTAAGGAGGAGGTTGTCCAGCTTGGTGGGCCAAATTGGCACCTTAGCTCCAGAAATGTGTGTTCTCCAATGCGAGCTGGCCATTGCCATGCCTCGGAGGGAAGAAACGATGCCCTCAAGGATGAGGAGCTGGATGGGAAGGCAAGGTTTCGGCTGAAACGTTGACCTGGGGCTTGCCTGTGCTATAGTGGGAAGTAAATCCTGGCCTGTTGGCTTTGACCAGGAGCCTGACTGGACCTTCCATGTTTGTGTCTGATTTTTGGCATTGGGAGGTGGAAGAGGCTCGAGGCTCCTCTCGTGCATCAGTTTAACTGGAAACTGCTCTGAGGTGAAGCTAAGGCAGACGTGTGTCGCCAGAGAGTTGGGTTCAAAAGGTTGATACATCCTTGATGTCTGCTTAGACACTGCTCCTCTCCCCCCCGATGGTTAACTGTCATGTTTTGTGTCTTGGATATCTGTGCAGTGCGTGCGTGTAGGAGGAGACAGAATAACCCTTGTGGTTACAGCACTCAGCTCGCAGCCTTAGGTGGCTGGCAACAAAACTGTTCATGGAGATTTTCCCTCCATTTGCGTGTGCAGGGTTGGAGCTGCATTGGTTACAAAGCTGACCGAGGGACACCGGTTCAGGAGGGCAACGGCTGCACGCCAGCATTTTGGAAGTTAAATGATCAGCAACTCTGCACCTCCTCCACTGCGTGGAAACCAGCATGCAAAGCAGATGAGCTCTTGTGGCTGTAGGAATTTGGGACCTGCCTCCCGTAGAGGAGGCCCGGGCTTGCATGAACTTGTGGACGTCGAGAACAGACCTCAGAGCAACCAATTGATTTGAAAATTGTGTTATTGACTTGTGAAGCACTGTTACTAATTGAGTAAGCGACAATAGGACATGGAAGAGTCTTCCAGGGGTCATCTAGCCCAGCTCTCTGCCCTAAAGCAAGACCAGCTTATCTCTAAATAGATGTTTGTATAGTCTGGTCTTGAAAACCTCCACAGATAGCAAGTCCATAACCTCACCAGGCAGTGACATGCAGCATAGCATTGCCTTTCCCAACTGGAGGCTTTTCCTAACCTCTAACCTAAATCTTCATTGCAATTTAGGTCTGGTTTCGCCTTGTCCGATCTGCTGTGGAAAGAGAGAACAGGTTATCCACTTCTTTCCAGCTACTTGTCATCTATTTTAGAGATAGCTATCGTGTCTATCCTCAGTCTTCGCTAGACTAAACAACCTAGTTCCTTCAGTCATTCTTTGTAGGTCATGTTTTCTAGGCTGCAGAGAAGTCTTGTTCCCCAGTGGACTGTCAAATCAATCTGCAGCCTTTTTTTGAAGCATTATGCCCCAAACCAGCTGGCGGTGCGAGGGCGATGCAAAGCAGAGAGGGAGGAGTTGGTGCAGGCTGTCTGCTGGTCACCAGGAGCTCAGTGTGGCAGTCTCTGTGGTAGCTCCTTGAGCACGGCATCATAAGTGGCACATGTGCTTCATGTTGTGCCCTCAGAGAGGGAGAAGTCTCCACAATGCTGGTGCCTCTGAGGTTCCTACGTGTCCAAGTGGGTTGTTGGAGCTCCAGCAGAGTTCACAGCCTGGGCTGTTTGTTGGCAGGCCTACAGGGGCCCTGAGGTATCCATGACCAGGGCCTTGCTTTTGTAGTCCCGAGTTCTATTTTTGTTGTGACTATCTTTTCTATCAAGCAGAAATACATGAAAAAGAGGAGGCTGAGGGAAGGGAGCAGAGTGCTTCATTTCTCCCCTAGGCTCGTGCAGCGAGTTACCTGAGTTTCCAGAGCCTCTCAAGCTTTGCCTCTTTGAAAACTTGCCTTGTTGCCACTGCTTTAGGAATTACTATTTGTTGTCTTTACTCCTAGCGTTTCAGCTGACTTCATGAGAAACTGTTCGAGTGTGGTAGGGGGGACGTTATGCACTGAAACCAAACCAGGGATCCACCCTTACTGTCTGGTGTGACACTGGTTGAGGAACCTCCTCTGCCTTGAGATCACAGTTTATGCGAGGGCTCAAAATAGACATCACAGAAAGCGGTTGCATGGAAGGAACCATCTACCCCACATATTTTCTTGTCATAGAATCACCGACTGGTTTGGGTTGGAAGGGGTCATCTAGTCCAACCCTCCCTGAAATGAGCAGGGACATCTTTCACCAGATCAGGTTGCTCAGAGCCCTGTCCAACCTGGCCTTGAACATCTCCAAGGATGAGGCCTCCACCACCTCTCTGGGCAACCTGTGCCAGTGAAAGCCAAACCACCTCATACAGTCACAGGTACAGTAGAGGCACCTCAACAAAGCAAGCTCCCAAAACATGGCCAACAGGTACCTCGCAGCCAAGCTGCTTGCCCCAAGCCAGGCATCAGGCCCGTGTCCCAACTGGCATTACCTGTGGCAAAGGAATGACTAAAGGAGCCCTCCAGCCTTTTTCCCAGCGCTCGGGATCACACCCCTGTGCATTTTTCTCTCTGCTCGTTGAAGGATGCCTGCTTCTCTGCTTTCCCCTCCCCGGAGACGTGGGCCACGGGCCAGCCCCGCAGTTGTGCAAGGCCTCAGCCTTGCGAGGCTGCCAGGCCCGGGGATGTCGCAAGAGAACTCAGGGCTGTTCTGGCAGCGTTTTGAGGTGATAATCTGAATTTCCTATTTTTTCAGTACTGGCAACAGTTTTGAAGGATGGAAGATAATTACTCTGTGAAATAGGTTTCGTTTCTTACCGGGTCTTTTGTCTCTACCTCTCTTAAAACTTGAGGGTTTTGGAGGGAGAATTTCATGACACGTGGCTGATCCTTCAACAGTTCATGTATGGATTCGACCTTGGAGTGTTTGTTCAGACTCGGTGGAGCTGTTGAATACAAATGTTGTTTTCCTTACTTCCTCGATATTTGCTAAATATGTTGGCGTTTCGACATGCCGACAAGCAAACTCCTTCTCCTCGTGTCTCCTGCCCCGCTGTGGGTTAAATAATAACCGAGAAAGGACATTCATTGCTTGGGTGAAGCATCTCTTGGACCTCAAAACCAGGGCTCTGCTCCAGTACACGGCAAGACTTATGGCCTGGTGGATAAATTGGATTTAGCAGAGCTGAAGCTGTAATAAAATGATTGTATCAGATAGCAGCGTGTGGATATGAGGGGGTCAGGTGGGGCTCAGATACCTCCTGAAAAGGTATTTTGACTTTTCTTTTCCGTCCTCCTTCTCCTTTAAAACCTCGGGTCAGGTGGGGCTCAGATACCTCCTGAAAATGTTGACTTTTCTTTTCCATCCTCCTTCTCCTTTAAAACCTTGCTAAAGCAGCGAGGAAAAACAAAGCAGATAGGTTTGGAAAGAATCACTTCTGGCTGGCTGACTTCAGAAGGATGGGTAATTTTAAAACAACAGCATTATTTCTTCGAGGTTGCACTGACTCGGAACATTTTTTTCTCCCACCCACGGAATAGATTTTATTTTGAAGTACAGGTCCAGCTTGAGAAAAAGAAATTTATTTATTAAAGGGAATTCTCATGGGGAATTCAGCCTGTGTGTTCAAATCTTTAAGAAATGGACTGTACCTTAGTAGCCCCTTTCTTTCGCTGCTCCTTCACCATCCTGCCTTGAAACTCCTGGTACCTAAATCATGGAAAAAGCAGTAAGAAACTGCTGGCAGTAGGAGAGGAGGCTGGAAGATCAGCATGATCTGTCTGCTCTATCCAGCACCCCTCAGGGATTAATGCATTGCCCTGTGAGTGTTTGTTTGTTGGTTTTGGACAGAAGATGGGCTGTTACTGATGAAGCGCTGGATGGAGGCAGACCGAAGCTGTGGAGCTTTGCAGGCACAACCATTGATGCATCTGGAAAGGACAGGCCCATACCTGGCTTCAAAACTCACATTCAGGTTGTCGCTGCCCCTATCTGAGCAGGTCTGTCACTGGCTTTTGATACGTATTTTGGGTTTAACCACCCATTGTCAGTGTGCTCTCCCTGACTGGGAAGGATAGGCCAGCAGCAGGCTGGTGGGAAGCTGGTCCTGCTTATTCCTAAGTATTCTCAACACGGAGGAGATGTAGAAGGCTTCTTGGACATGTCTGTGTGCCCCAGAGCTACCTGGGAGGGGCTGAGAGCCAATGTGCTGTAACAACCTTGGGATTAAGTGATCTCTTCCTGGAAAAAAAAAAGGAGGAGGGAAAGGAATGTACCAGGGCATCATGGAGAGGAGAGGTGAGTCTTCCCCTTGTGCTTCAGAGCTCCACGTTGCCTCCAGGAGTCTCCAGCCATGCAGACTAACGTGAATTACATTAATGTAGTGAATCCAGAACTTTAATTTTATGAAGGCTCCAAAGTGAACCGGATTGGGGAGGTGGGTCTGCTTTCTCCCTACAACTACCTTTCATGAAAATGATTCGGGAGGAGGGTGTGCCTGTGCCTTGTCACGGAGCGCAACCCCGGGACGGCCGGATGCCTGTGGGAATGAGGGCTGTAGGGGTGGATCCGGGCATAACGTAACCTCCTGCGGGGAAAGTTGTGCGTCAGGACTTGTTGGCTTGGCCGCGGCACCATCCTGCTCCACTCGCCCGAAATCTGCCCAGCAGTGCTCCTGGTTCTCCCTGCCACACCTTCCCAAGGGAGCAGATAAGCACTTTTGGGGCGGATGATGTCAGTTTTTCCATCTTCGAATGCCACAGCGCTGCTTTTAGGGCAGCAAAGCGAAATTACATCCTACCTGTTAATAAAAAGTGCCGCTCGGTGGATTCGGCTGCTTCGGTTCAGATCTTGTGCAAAAAGAGTTGATGCTCATGGAAAATGGGAATGCAGTACTGAGTGAAAGTGGTTAGGTTAGGCTGCACAGGAGAGGTATTTACCTTACAAATACGTGTTTACAGAGGTGATAATGCAAGCAAATCAAGTCACAGCAGCGGCGGTTGCAATCTGTGAGGAGCGTGTCTGGACATTTTGTGGACGCAGACATTTTCTGGCAGTGAGAACCACAGTCAGTGGAAACCCTGCTCATTCCATTAAAAATAATGTTCATAATTGGTCGGTTCAGAATTCACCAGTACAGATCATTGCTTTCCAGAAGCAGCGTTTTATGCTTTTCATTGGACATTGCTTGCAGCATCAGTGGACAGCGCAAGGAGAAAATGTGCTCATTAGATATGAACTTAATTGAGAGTGACATGGCTGGGTATTAATATTAGTCTTGCCGCAGGCTTTTCCTTTCCTTTTTTGTTGTGTTTATAGTCATGCTAGTAGACACCAAGCACGTTATCCGCTTACCAAATTCCACAACAGCGCCGTCAATAAAAGGGATGAATTTCCCAATTTCTTTCTAAACGGAGCTGTGGCATCCAGTGTCCATCTCCTCCTGCCGTGGGAGCAGCAGAGCAGCCAGGTCACCCTTGCTACCGATGGTATTTCTGTTTGCAGGAATCTGTGTTTCTGATGGTTGCAGTGGTTTACAGAATGGAACTGGGCATTTGTGTTTGTCTGGGGTGACAAGAAGCCAACACAAATTTCTTTGGGGGTCCTTGGGCGCTCCCACCTCCTTCCCCTCCCCCCTAAAATGCGCTCGGGAGGAGAAATAAATTAATTAGACGAAACGGAGGGGTCCGTTTTCACTGGCAACAAGAGGAGCGCGCCGGGAGCTCTGGGGCCCCCGTTGGCGCGCAGGGAGGCGGTGGTTTGGATAAATACCGGGATGCGCTCCTTTGTGCTCCACAGCAAAGCGAAGAAGCCGGGTGCGTTGCTGCCGCCGCTGCTTCACCTCTTGGTGGTACATCAGCTTTTCTCTTTTAGGGCACGCTGTTGTTTTTTACATTTTCCCCAGTTTTTCCTCACCCCCGTGCGATCCATGGGGACCCCTGTGCGTGCTCTCCTGCTGCTGGCGGCCAGGACGCACAATGACCTGGAGCCGTTTGTCTCACAAGTCACCGCCATCTGTGCAGGCTTGTTTTAGCGAACAAAAGGATTTCGGGAGGGGGCTGAGGGGCTTTAAAAGCCCCCGTTTGAATGGAAGAAAGGATGCTGTCCCCTGCTCCTGGCGTTCGGCGTCTTTTTTATTACCTGCAGCAGTGCCAGCGGTCGGCA
Organism: Mesitornis unicolor; assembly: GCF_000695765.1. NCBI lineage: Eukaryota > Metazoa > Chordata > Aves > Mesitornithiformes > Mesitornithidae > Mesitornis > Mesitornis unicolor. The sequence goes on along the minus strand of NW_010158804.1, from coordinate 3,879 downwards.
GCGTGGCGTTTTGTTTGGGGACGGGGTGATAGATTCAAGTCATTCTGCCTGCCACTGATAGGTTTTGTTTTGTTTATGTGTGTTTTACAGGGTTCGGCCTGGCAGTTTTGTCTCTTGGGTAATTAAGCTGAATTATTGAAAGCCCTGACATTAACACTGTCATTTTTCATAATTAAACCAAAGTAAATCTCAGCCTGTTTGACGAGTTGGGTGATTTCCTCTTCCTGATTTCGAAGGGGCGTGTGAACTTGTTTGGAAGAATGCGAGCGTTCAGGTAGATTGGCTTGAAAATTTTGTTTAACAAAAATACGGGGGAAAACCCTAGGTCTCGTGTAAGGGCTCAAAAACATCCAGTCTTAAAGGCAGAGAGAGCAGGAGATGGGGGAAGTCAGTGCATGGTAGGCACCGGTTGTAGGAGTCTTTCCTGCCCACTGCTCTAGGGAAATCCTAGAGAATAGGAGTGTGTTGGAGAGCATCCTAGAGTGGGGAAGGAGCTTTACAGATAGATGATCTTCATTTCTTTAAATTGTAACACTGCCCTCAACATTTTTACTGTCCCAATTGCTTTTAAAATTTTGTCTTCAAACATTTGAATTTCATTTTTCGAGTCAATATTGGAATGTGCTGTGGATTTGGGAGTGCTCCTCATTTGGGAATTCTAGGGTGGTGGATTTCCAGGAGCCTGATTTGGTAACTCCAGTGTTAAGATTGAGGTTCTGGTCTTATTTCCCTAATTTTGGGCCAGTTGCACCCAGCTCCATGTCTAGGGGTGACTCAGCCTTATTTCTCTTGACAAGGGTTTACAAAGTCTGCCTCTTACCTTTCTGTATTGTAGTGTTATGTATTCAAGCACTGGCAGGGGGGGGTCACAGCAGGGGCATTGGAAGGGGCTGCCCAGGGCAGTGGTGGAGTTCACAAACCCTGGCGGGGTTCACAAACCGTGTGGATGTGGCACTTGGGGCCATGGTTTAGTGGCCATGGTGGGGTTGGGTTGATGGTTGGACTGGGTGATCTTAGAGGTCATTTCCAGCCTTAATGATTCTATACGAGGTTTTAGCATTTCTTGCAGAGTCAAGAGCTGTAAGCGTGGGCAGTGACATCCCCGTGTGCGTGGAGCTGCAGCGAGGGAAGGGTATGCTCCCCGTGGGGGTGATAACTGGGGACTGAGGTGCTCAAGTCCCACCAGCGCTGCTGCCTGCAGCAAAGGAGCAGTGGCCCGGAGCACTCAGAGGGTAATTCAGGCTGGAAGGGACCTCAGGTAATCTCCACTCCAACCCATTGCTCGAAGCAGGGTTGGCTGTGAGGTCAGAGTGGCTCCAGCCCCGGTGAATTTACCTGGTTTGCCTGTGCACACCCAACATTTTTTATTGATAAACATGTTGTTTTATTTCCTTGGCGACACGCTCTGTTATGGCAACAGCCTGCTCCACGTTTGCAGCCTGCAGGTACGGGAGAGGAGGTGGTGGAGAGCTCGCGGTTGGCCAGGTCAGGAGCTGGGGCTGAGGGGTTGGCTTTTCTAGGGGGGAAATAGGGGCCATGAGCTCCTGTCACTGCATGAGACTTCACTGCTGGGTGCCGTGGGGCGCTTGCCAAGGACGGCTCGAGGATGCGACTTTGCCTTGCGAAACTTCAGCTCTTAAGCTTCAGAGCGGTCACCACATGAAAGAGAGGAGCTGGTGTGTGGTTAAGGCACTGGGTTGGGCCTCATGGGACTGGGATTGACCGCAGACTTCTTGTGTGACCTTAGACAAGTCACTGAGCTGCTCTGTACCTCGGTTCCTGTTGGTGAGATGGGGATCGTAGAATCACACCATGGTTTGGGTGGGAAGGGACCTTAAAGCCCCCCCAGTCCAACCCCCATGTGCAGGGACACCTCCCCCATCCCAGGCTGCTCCAAGTCCCATCCAACCTGGCCTTGGGCACTGCCAGGGAGGGGGCACCCACAGCTTCTCTGGGCAACCTGGGCCAGGGCCTCACCACCTCACAGTAAAGAATTTCTTCCTAATATCCAGTCTAGATCTGCCCTCTTCCAGTTTAAAGCCATTCCCCCTTGTCCTGTTGCCACCTGATAGCAAGGCTTCTTCTGTTTGTGGTGTCCAGCTGAGCCATGAGCTCTTTGGGCAGCGGTGGCTTTCCTGGGCGTTGTGAAGTGGGGCTTCAGACTCTGCTGTGGTGTCACACCCAGCTCCAAGGCCAACGTGCTCAGGTAGACCTCTGCTTATTTTTATTTTTAAAAATAAGATTGCTATAGGAGCCAGGAGGCACCTAAGCTTGCCCACCCACGGGTGAGTTGGAGGGGGCTGATGTGCCGAGTGGTCCCTGCATTTGACACAGTACAGGGGACATCTCTCCTTCTCCGTGCAAGCAGACCCTGCTCGCTGACCTCTCCGCAGCTTTGCTGTTTGCATTTTGGGTTTGCAGAGCCTCTTTTCTCCCTGCAGAAGCAGAAACGTCTGCTTAGCCCATTTAGGATCCTAGGTGGCAAGGGGAGAAAGGCGCTGGTAGGAAACACTGGAGCTGCATCGTGGTCCCCATCGCTGAGGGGTTTGCAAGCTTTTGTGTCCTTGCTCCATCTTGCTCCTGTTTATCGCCGCTGAGCATTTGCAGGAAATAAGAGGCATTCTCAAATAGTGCTGTTGTTAAAGCACATATTTTAAGGATTTTTAACTGTGTCTAACCTCTGGCTTCTCAAAGGGGAACAGGCGAAGCATGAGGGGTCACTGAGTCTGTGCGTGTTCCTGGGGAATATTCATGGGAGCATCTCCCAGATCACTGCAAAGAAACGTTTCAGCGTTCAGATGCCAGGCTGGCATTTGAGAAAGCTCCTTCAGATGAAACACTTGGCAAATCCATTTTCACATCTCTGAAACTGTGGGAAGATTTTTTTTTTTTAATTGGAAAATCTGGTTTGGTCCCTTCCTAATTTTCAGGAAAGACTGATGAAGGGTTATGACCAACCCTAATTTTGCAAATGAGGTAGGGAAGCAAAGCCAGCGTAATAAAACCACAGAGTAATGTGTCATCTTGTGCCTTTCTTCACTCGCTGGGTGCACGCCGTTTAGCTGTAATGATGTGTGAACTTCTCCCCAAGTAAATCTTCTGGAATATGTTTTGCCAAAGGAAAGAGATTTCAGTAATAGCAGATCTCGTGATATCTCCCTGCTGTTTGGGGCATGCAAATTCTGGGCGAGTTTCTAATGTGCTCAGTTCCCACAGGCCTCCACCAAATCCTTACGGAGAAACCAGTGGGAAAGACATTTCCCAAGACGGCAGGACTGGTTTGGTTTTTTTCCTCTTAGCCTGCAAAGAGTTGTGGTATTTTATTAATTATTTTTTTTAATGAGCATCAATATTAGCTAAGATTCCTCCTCTTAGGAATATAGAGCATGAACTTTCCCATTGCCACATGGGCACGCTGCCTGAGCAAGGATGTGCGCAGCCTTCCCAGGCGGCTGCATTTCCAAACTGGTGATCCCCAAATCGGGCTGATACCCCCAGTGCTGCTGCTGTGTTCCTGGTTTCCGAGTGCTGGATCCCATTGCAATCCAGGAACCAGGCACGAAGCATTTGCCCAGTATCTTTTATTTCCCTGGTAATCATTGCTTTAGACGCCGCAGCTGGGTGATGCAATGCAGGGAGGTGGGGACGGCCTTTTTTCTGCCGCTGGTAGGAAGGGAAAGTTGTTTTGCTAAGATAAAAGTGGGATTTTCTCCGATAGCTCGGTGTGTGATACAACATCCCTCTGTCAGCTGTGTTATCCCTGCCGCCTGATGCACGTCTTCCCCGTTAGCGCCAAAATTCGAGCAGCGGCTTGGAGGTCTCCAGATGAGATCCCCCTCTGAACTGCCCTGCTTAGACCACATCTACAGTCTTGTGTCC
>NW_010158803.1:0-16008 GCF_000695765.1 Mesitornis unicolor | reverse complement strand
TTCCAACCCAATATATTCTATGATTCTATGACTCTAAATATGAAAGGATCAAAAAAATCACTCTGTTGATATAAAGTTGCAGAAGGTGGGGGAAAAAGAATAGCTAAAAATAAATATATTTTTAAAAACCCAACAAATATACATTATCTATAATTCATTTAATCAGAAAGCAAATTTCTCTCCCATACACCTCCACCCCAGTATGAACACAATTTTAGTAGGATAAGGAAATAAACCAGAGTGAGGCACAAGAAATAGTGATATCTCTAACATGACAAAATATGTGCTCTTCAGATTTCTCAAGATGCCCATGTAAATAAATCTGTAACTAAGGGGTGATTTGTTGAGCCTGCATCTTCACTGAAGTTCCTTCCTTGCTATGTACAGATCTGTGGTGAAGCCCATATGGAGGTGATGGGAAAGGCTACGGATATGGCTTGGCTGGGATGTGTTTTTTAGAAAACATACCTTACTGCAGTTTGCTATTTAGGAAAGCACAGAACAGAGAATATTAACTTAGAAAAAAGTTAAAACACTTCCCTACAAAGAATAAAAATGGAGGGTAAACCACTAAATTTATAGGAACCGTGCAGACCTAGTGCTAAATGTTTGTTCCACACTACTTGCTTCTCACTTCTGCACTGAGACTTCAAAAGAAAGTGCTTGCAAGCACTTCTTTTTGAATATATGTAATCTATCTCATGGTCTCTGGATAAGCTTTACTGCAAGATCTGGACTCTCCAAAGATGCATCACAGCTCAGAGAATACCCATTAAATGCTGGTTTGCAATATCAGATCACAAGAGCTGATTAACCAGGAAGTAGGAAAAAAGGCTGCCTAGCATTAGTCAGCATGCATTAGAAGCAAGAAAATACTACTTCTACACCCCAAAACTACAATCTACAAAATAGGAGAGGATAAAGGAGATAGAATGAATACCTAGAGGATAAAGAGGATGGAATGATGAGACAAGATTCCACTGAACCATTGGTATTTTCCAATTTGCAATATTTAAGCAAAGCAGATAAAATATCTTGAGATTGTTAGCCGGACAACAGCAGCTGTATAAACTGTTCTAGAACATTTGACTGTAAATGATAACTTCAGAAGAAGTGAAGTTACAGAGCAAAAAAAATCTGTCTTTGTATGTGGCTGACAAACTCATTTTTACTCAATTAAAACACCATCATTCAGCTCAAATGATGCCTTGATGGTTTCTTACCTCATAAGAAAGGGGAAAGAAAAGTTCAGAGAGGAAAAATTAAAGTACCTTCTCTCAATTTAGTGTACACATGATGCATTCTCTCAAGCGATAGTTCATACAACAACAACAAAAACTGGTCTGCTCAGTGTCACTGCCATTAACTGCAATACATGTAATTAAAAAAAAAATTGGACATGTTGCTGCTGCATCCAACAGTGGCATGAATAACAGAAGAGAACATGCTAGGGTGCACATCCACATGTTCCCCAAGAACTGCATGACCAGACAAGCGAGCAAGAACCATTTTGTACCGGCGGACAAGGACTGACAGTGATTTCAATCTGCCTGGTTGTTTCATGCTTGCATAACCACCCATTTGGCCTTAAGCCAATGGCCCCCGTCTAGCAAACCATCCCTTTCAAATTAATAGTGCTATTTTGTCCCTTTGAATTTAATGGTGCCTTTTAATTTTGTGCAGGGTTTCTTTGCTTATTAGGGATACATTGATCATAGGCTTAACATACATGCAGATAAAGCAGCAAAAGGAAACAGCACCTCATACTAACAGTCATGTTCACGTCAGCTAATGCCACCAATACAGTAGCAAGATCACCAACGAAAATAAAACACAGATGTAAATATATACACAACTGTAGCTTGACAATGTACAGGTTAATGAAGAAAATTAATTATCATAGTAAAGTAAACAGGAGTACTTTGACCACTGACATTTCAGTAAGTTCACCAGTAAAACAGAAGCTAAATATAAATTAAGGTCTCAGCTACACAGACACACCAAAATGCTTTAAGTGTACTCCCCGTTTCAGTCACACAACCAAATAAGGCAACTTTCCTTGCACTGACCACAACCTAAAAAACTCTCTTGCTGCTGCATCCCCACTGGCCAACCTGTATTATCTGCTGTGAAAGAGAAGAGGAAATAAAGTCTGCCCAGCTACTGTATTCCTGTAGCTTTCTTGAACAACAGAGAGAATTTTCTAGTAAAATAAATTCTTAATTTCCTGATTCCTTGTGCTGACTATTTAATAAAGTATTCTCTGGTTATTTTACTGATGATGTACAGATGCATTCTTACTCTAGCAGACAATCTCAAATATAAGAGACCAGCAATCTCTAGCTTTCTCAGCTCCCACTGGTGACTTGTCAGTGGAACGAGAATGAGGGATGAGCTGTTTGTCCCCCTCTTCTTTCCTCCAAGAGAAGCTCTTATATGTGGATAACCTTTGCATTTTTAAGTTCTACCTCTGATAGGTGAAAAAATGCAAACCTCTTAAAAAAAAAGTAGATAAAGAACAAAAGCAGCTGTGGAAACACTCTGCGGTAGAAACTGTGAATTTGGGCTATTTCAAATTACAAAGACAGAAAGCAGAGATGACAAATATTGGTGATACGCTTAATTTATTTCACTTTTGAAATGAATGTTCCTGTGATACACTTGTTAAAAAGTCTTCTTCAGGATGTGAATCCCAGCGATGGTTTTTCAGCATGCTGGAAATACTGAATTTTATCACTGGCTCAGTGTTTCCAGCAGATGCGAACCCAATCCTTAGACTTTGCTTGCTTTAAGGTCAGGTAAAAGTTAAGAAGGTAAGTCTGCATGCAAACATGCAACCAGAACACGAGACACAAGTACATGAATATGATACAATAGCACCACAGAAGTCTGAAAGCAAGTCTAACTTAATTTGTGATAATCTACTTGGCAAAACAATACACAGAGTTTAAGAAAAGAAGGGAGATTTATGTGTCTCTTGTGATTATATCAAACACTGTAAAGAAGACGACATCACACTTCTTAATTGGGAGAAAGAAAATTACTCTAAAAATATCAAATAAATGGAAAAATAAATTCTATTTTTTTTAAATTAAGTGCTCCAGACCAGATAAAAAAAACTGATAAAAGCACATTGGTTGATAAGGTCACTTATTTGCAAATGAGGTGATTAGCGTTCATTAAAAAGAAAAGGGAAAACAGAAAAAAAAAAAAGGAAAAAGGGAAAGTTGTGTTATCCACAGAAGCACAAAGGCAGCTTTAACCAGGTCTATTGAAACATATCCTTTGCATTTCCCTCTGTGACAAAGAAAGAAAACCTTGGAACAAACTAACAAACCTACTCAACCTTTGACAACTTCTCTGCCATACCCTGACCTGCTGTACGTTAAGGAAATTACAATAATTATTTTCTCTAGATGTTCTACGTTTCAAAGTCCACTATTTGCTAAGAATTACCATGCCCTGGACTCTGAAATGCCCCAGTATAACCTTAAAATCTTAAAACATCTTTATATAAATCAGCAATACGGCTAATCTTTTCAAGTCCTTTCCTCACCTCCTGTAGGCCAGCAAGGCTGGGTGCTTTCATCCTCTCACTGCAGCTTTGGCCCTTTTCTCACCAATTAACCTTTAATTGGCTGGAGACTTCAGAACAAACAGCTCAGTCCACCCTATCTCCTCCTTAGACAAACCTCCCAGACTTGTTAGGGCCAGTAAAAAGTCCACTTTGCCAATGACAAAGGTCCACACTGGAAAGACTCAAGAAAAGGATTGCCCAGTAATAAGCAGAGGGAAAAAAAATGAAGGACTCTTGAGGTAAAACTAAAAAGCAGAACTCCCTCTGAAAAAGCAATGTAAGGTCTCCCACCAATTTAGAGTTTCGTCCATCCTTACAGGAGTACAAAAGACATTTAAAGTGCAGGACTGCAACACAGACCAACAGTCTTCCCTGAATCTAACTCATATACAAGGGTAGCAAAGTATACAAAAGCTGTACAAATTCCGACATTTTCTCCTTCTCTCTCTCTATTTCCAACATATATTCAGGATGTATCCAGAACCGTGGTTTTCTTCCTGAATAATGCAAATCCAACAGAAGAGATGCATATACATCCCTATAGACAGCTGCATCTAGAATTGCAGAAAAGAGCTGAGTAAACAGCTCAGACCTGACCAGCTTTGCTGCATATTTGAAATTAAGAAATGTTTAACGTAGGTATCTAGCACCTACTTTTATATTTCAGAGTTGAAGAACTCAGCTTGTAAGTAGAATTGGTCAGGAAATAGTCATCAAATAAAATATTGACAAAAAAAGAGTCTGAAGAAATATTAATAAAAACATCTTTCCCATGATCAATAGCAAAACCTATCAGAGATCGGAAAAGAATAAATAATACATCCACTGTATTCCTAAAGCACAAATTTGACTTTAACCGATGTCTAGTCAGTAGATGAAAATTAAGCCAATCAAAATAACCCCACACTTTATTGGAAAATCCTATAGGTACATGTTAGAGGCCAACCTTTGACTTTCTGCTTCAAAATTCCCAACGTGCAATTTTGGCAGTAGTGCTTTGTCACACTGTTACTCAAACAGCTGAGCACAGCTAATGCTCCTATAACAACAGCCCCATTTTTCTTCACGATCCACCACACACAAAACAAAGTACTTTAAACCTCAGTCCTGCAGCAGCTCTTAAGCACTGTAGAGGCAGCAATTCTAACAAACTAATGCCATATACAATACTTGTTTGTACATTAAGTTTATACAAGGAGATTTTAAAAAGTAACTGTGCAGGTGTTGCATCATGACAGTGCTTATAAACTATCAGGAAAGCTCTTCTGAAGTGTCTCTCCTGGCTGCAGGAAAGTGGCTTACTGCTGAATTTCTATGGGCTCCCAAGACTGATTTTAAAAGAAGCAAACCAAAAATGAATGAACTAAGTTTTTACCAGAGCCAAACACAACTGAGCTCACTGGTAAGCTTCTGGGTCACCAATAATTTGATTTGCAACAGTTCCTCTTGGTAGAGGAATGTCTACAGTATGGACTTCAACCATGCGCAAGACGCTAGTTGTTTGCAGCAGTAAATGTTCATGCTCTAGAACAATGCCACTTTAAAAACTCTGTCACTTGAATTGTATGCTAAAGGTAAGAACAATAACAGTTGTGAAAACCCATGGAAGTTAATGCAAAACACTCAAGTCAGCAACACAGAAATTTTTTCATAAGTGCTGTTGTGCTATTCCTGAGAAAAATCATTCCGGACTGCAGAGTAAACACGCCCAGTTTCTCTACTCTCGCCACATGGTAGTAAACTATTACATGACCCTTGGCAGAAAGGGTGAGGGGCAAGTAAAAGGCTGAAAACCAAAAAAACTTGTCAGTGATGAGCTATAGGCTACAGCTGAGGAATTCTTTTGTGAAGTATTCACTGTTTTCAAGACACTAAATAAATTATCTACTTGTTTTAATTAATGACCCCAAAAGTAATACCAATATTGCCATCCTGAACATTTTTATTGAATTAATTTAGAAGGACAGTTTGCATTAAATCCCAATTCTAAACCACTGGTCAGATGGAGAGGAGTCAGGAAATACCTCTGGGAGCACAGTTCTAAATCAGGGGAAAAGAGTAAGTTTTGCTCTTAGTCCACATATATCAAATTCCATTCATGTATTAAAATAATTTCTTCTTTGCACATAGGAGCACACATATGGTTCTCATCTATTCTTTTACTAAGTGGGGGATGATACTTTTCTCTTAGTATAAAAACCCATGCATCCCACTTCCTATACAAAGAGGATTTCCTGCAGCATTTTGTTGTAAATGGGCAAAAATCAGCCCTGACAGAAACAATTGACTGAAAGTTACTGTGCAGCCATCAGCCAGCCTGAGGGACTGGATTTCTAAAGCTGTAAAACAACAAAGAGAAAAGGCTTAGCAGCTCACGCTTTAACATAGCGATTTACACCATAATTTGCTGTTGTGACACCCAGCGTGTTCATTTGCAGCGTGTTCAGAGAAGAGCCACAAGGATGGTGAGGGCTCTGGAGAACAAGCCTGATGAGGAGCGGCTGAGGGAACTGGGCTTGTTCAGTCTGGAGAAGAGAAGGCTGAGGGGAGACCTCATCACCACCTACAACTGCCTCAAGGGAGCTTGTAGAGAGGTGGGTGCTGGTCTCTTCTCCCAGGTGATGGGGGATAGAACAAGGGGAAATGGCACCAAGCTGTGCCAAGGGAGGTTCAGGTTAGAGATAAGGAGGAAGTTCTTTACTGAGAGGGTCGTCAGAAGCTGGAACAGGCTGCCCAGGGAGGTGGTGGAGTCACCATCCCTGGATGTATTTAAAGAGCGGGTAGATGAGGTACTTAGGGATATGGTTTAGGGGGTAGACAGGAGCGGTTGGACGTGATGATCTCAGAGGGCTTTTCCAACCGAGCGATTCTGTGTGTCTGTGATTCATTTCAGGTGTACCGCTTGAGAGTCCTCAAAAATTCCTCTCAAAAGGACAAAGATTAGTTTCATATGCAATTTCAATTATTCAGTTGAAATTGAAAAAAAAATAAATTAAACAAGACGTCATGAAACTACTTCACATATTTAGGATCACAGTTCTGCACACCTTAAGAGAAGAAGATAAAAATAAGTACTGCAGTTTACCGGGAAAAAAAAAAATCATTAAAAGTCATTTAAAACTGTGTCACAGACAGAACTGTGCAGAAACCAGAGGAAGCAGTCCTCTGCTGCACACTCATTCCCATCTGCAGCAGGACACTACAGCCAAGGGTTTCGGGGTATCCACAGGGTCTACCTGCAAATATGGGTAGCTCCCAGGGAAGCGTTGCACATCACCGCACACATAATGGAAACCAAAACTTGTCATCTGTTAGGCTTTGGTGGTAGCATGGATAAGCAGCTATCTCAGCTGAATGGTTCCAAGTAGATGATGTCATGAGCTGAGATATAAACCAGCATCAAATAGAAATGGCACCGCTACTTTATCAGGGAATATGATAATAAGGGCAGTTTTCGGGAAATGCAATACACAAATGTCACGTTTGCAGTACGCAGAAGAAAAGAAGAAGAGCTCTTAATTGCAACTGCCAAAGTTTATTTCATTTCACCTGTTAAAGCAAGTCCCCAAAGTATATTTTCTTTGTTTTTTAGTGTGTATTTTTTGTTGTTGCTCTTGGGGTTTTTTTCAAGTTTTTTCAAAACTCCATCGTGTTTCCCCACTTGCTACGCACATTACGTTATTGCTATTGTGACTCTAGTTTCTTTACTCTTTGATCCTTCTGTAAAGAACATTTTTTGATAGGTGCCCTCTTAATTACAATTTTTGTAACAAAATACATCCTAAGATATAGATCACCCTCCAAGTAAACATTTGTTTTAGCAGTGTTTTCTATAAAACATGCTTCACAGCTTTCTATTAACATTTACATTTGCCTCTCCTACTAAGAGGTAGCAGGAAGGCTCGACATCTGGGAAAGGGGAAGGGCAGAGGGAAAAGAGATGGCTTTTTTAGATAACGATTCTATCTCCTAAAAAAACTAAAATGTGCCTTCGGACATAACTAGATTAATATCAAGATACACCACAGCATAAAAATTGTTGCTAAAGTTCAGCTATTTAATTAGGATCATCGTAATCAGATCTCATTAAGCAGATGTTTACATATTCTGGAATATCAACTAAACTCTGACTCCAGCAAATGAGCTCAGTTTGCGAGTGTATAAAATCCCAACACGTACTGGGGAAATAATACATCCTAAGAACTGATACAGCAGAATTCCTTTCAACATATTGCATATAAATGTATCATGGTTTCTGAAACTATGATTGGAAAGTAGCATTTTCTTAGCTTAAAGTTATCTCATAGGCACATACGCTTGCATTCGCTGCTTGAAGTAACGACAGCATTGTGCGAGGCAGCCAGCAGCACTATGCCAGCCCCCAGATCTGATCTTTGGGGGAAAACAGCTATCCTTCAGTCTGAATAACAAGGTGTTCCAAGCTGATTATTTTCATATACACTCTTTTTATTTTACAAGATGCTATATTTAACAAACATAGGTGATACTGTTTCTGTTATGTAGAACCCAGACAAGGTTAAGCAGTGATCCTGCAAGCACATGGCAGCTTTAATTCCTTATCTGTCCCAGCAGCTCACTGAAAGGACCAACAATGTGGAAGACTTGCACTTGAGCCTCCACATTTACAACTTCACACAGGAACAAATCACATGATATTAAGTGGCTATATAAGGATCAGCTTACACAAGCATTCTCTTTACAATGTCCTGGGGTCTATTTCAATTACAGTAAAAATGAAAAAAACCAGATTCCTTCCGTGCTATCAACCATCTAGATACGTAATGATTTTCCCAATAAGTATTGCTTTAAGCCTTTACTCAACACGACTACTCATCTGATTAATTTTTCATCAATAAAAACTTCAGTTTTCTATGACCGATTGGGATAAGAGAGTTAATTCAATACATATTCAACTTGTAGGCAGGTGAAAGTCCTTGCAGACTCTTTGTTATAATGTTATTGAGGGTAAACCTGCAGGAATAGGGGAAAGAGAACTTTCTAGGAGCATAATCTCACTGATTTCTATAGGTAGAGCTGACACTTCAGTATGTAGCAGCAGGAAATAATTACCACACATCCAACAGTCCCGCATGACCTTTAATGCTTTTTTCACTGTGGCTGTCAGTTTAATAGAGTTCAGTTACTTACAAGAGCTAATTAACATTTCACCAAAGTGTATTCATCTTCAGGGACCCCAGCTGTACCACACAGGTGTTTGCATCTTGTGCTCATAATAAAGAAATGAAAGGCAGTCACTGGCTGGATGCCATTTGGACCACCCTAAAACGTCCAATACTTTGAGTGAAGTGCCTGTGCTTTCTAAGGAGATAGCAACAAGGTATTTCCCCAGCCCCAGTCTCTTTCTGGTCTATTTGTTTGCTTTGTCTGAACAGCCTAACTTAGATTAACATCTTTCATGTGATTCTACTGGTTCAAGCTCCTCATTGATGTTATGCACCTGCTTGCCCAGAGAACCATGCTATGGTCAGACATAACAGGACAGTAAGGAATTGACACTAATATTTTTGAAAACTACAGAAATTCCATGAAAGAGAGATTAATATAGCCGCCTAAAATGTTATTATTATCTACAACATGGAGGCTTAAAACTACGATTCTGTCTGGAAACACTGACAAAGCTGTATGTGAAAGACAGAAGACCATGACTTCACACAGCTCCAGTGAGGCCTCAGGAAGAACAGAAGGCAGAGACAGACCAGAGACTAACAAAAGAGCCAAAAGTTTAGGAAGCAAGATGTAGGGGTCAGTGCTGTGGGGGGAGTACAGCTATCCTTTAGAAATGGTAAAATATTTAGGAAACGGTGATGTGTCAGGAGTGTGTACATGTTTCACAAAAGGCTGAGGACGTACTTGTTCTTTTGCCTTTTAAACTGTATCAGTTCAGCATTATCTACAATAGCCTTAGCTACTGCAGTGTTTATTTCTACTGAACTTCACATGATCCTTAAGGACCGCTCCTGTCAGGTTAAAGCAAGCATTCAAAATTTTCTTCAAGTACAGCAGAACAACATTTTATTTCTCTTTATGCCAAGCCCTGTAGCAGAAAACATGATTATAGAGAAGACATGATTATATAGAAGATTCTGCTAATTGTTGCTCAAGTTTTGGAGATGATACATGGAAAGCCACACTTAGAAATTAAACAGGCACACTGAATACTGAGAAATAAATTTGTCAGGACCTTTTCTTAGAGGAGGATTCTTGGTTTTGCTGTGCAAAAGTAGCAACACGTGCACGCAGTGGCTCAGAAGGTGTTGCAGCTGAGGCCTATGTCACACTGCTCCGCGATTCCTTTCAGCTTGTTCAGTAACTTTCAGGACTAGCTTTCTCAGATATATAACTCTCTCCTTATTGTACAGGAGAGTTAAACTGTAGGTTTAGGATTCCACTAAAGGGGCAGGGGTTTTACTGAGTTCAGTACCCAGAAGTTGAATTCCGCAGTGTTTAAGGCATTAATGTCGTCTAAAAAGCAGGAAAAAACCCTAGTCCTTTAAAACTCTTATGTTCTCAAAACCATTCCTTATTTAAAAAAACACATACAAAAGGCAATTGAAGTATCTAATCATTTCTAATAGAAAGAATTTCTTGTTTTCCCACAACCCCAAAAAGATTAGTTAGCTATCTTAGGCCAATACAAGAGAGCCTTTAAACTACAAGAAAGATTAGCATCACTCTCCTGAGATAGACAGCCTCATCACAACCAATTTGTCACAATGATAGTCTAATTAAATGCATTATTCTTCTTCAGCAAAGAAGCGAACGCTTGACATGTTTGAGTTAGACATACAAGTCTTTCCCTCTTCTTCAATCTATACCTTTCTTTGTAATGGCAGGCCCACAGGGAAGGCTGTGGGCCTTACATTCACTGATTTCATTGTAAATGAAGAGTAATTTTTTTAAAACCGTTTTCTGTAATGTTTGGATGAATAAACCCCATGTGTTCACAGGGATCGTGCTTCAGGGTAAACACTGAAGTTAGCTTTGGCTGGTCCTTTTAATCAAAACATTTCTGTTATTCTAAATCAACCAAAATGAAAGTGCCAGTGCCTCAAGGAAAAATTATCATAAAGCCCCAAGATGTCAAGTTGGCCTGAAAGGTAGAAGCAGCTAGCTGGCTATTGTCTTCAGTAAATACAAGGTCAAATGTCCCATTTTTCCTCAAAGTTATGAAAAGGACAGTACTTCTCCCTAATACCATTTGAATCATAAATCAGGCAGCAATTCAGAGAAATTGCAGCCATTTTGCAGTAGCCCAGGAAAATTCCATTGAAGGCTCGTGAAAGTTGCCTGTGATGCTCTGCAAACAGAAAATCGAGATGGTGTTACGGAAAAGTCCAGGCTTATGGACTGACTCTTCCTGTGACAGTTAGAATTGTATTACCTTTCTGAGCATTTTGCTGTTTTAGCCTCACAGTAAGACACAGAGGAGACCTTTGATTGCCTTGGTTAGAGTTTACTTTTTTCCAGGTACTGAGTTTAGTTGTACTACACAGGATGGTTGATAGCATCAGAAATTCCTTGCTATTTCCAATAGTAGTTAAATGTAAAACCTTGGACCCATTTATTCTACTCTGGAATTAGCACTGAGACAATTCTTGAGAAGAATTCATAAAGTTATCCTTACAGCTAATCTCAACGCTATGCCCTGTTATGTTTCACAGATTTTTGCTTTTCCTTGGACAAAATATCCCACAGATACGTTACAGTTACTACAGATACAACAGTCACCAATTCTAGGTACTCCACTGACAACGCAGCACACAAGTCTGCTTTCTCAGTGTTTGTGGCACTTGAGTTATGACATCTTACTGGTGATGGTTTGTGATTATGTGCCTTGTTAAAATCATATACTAAGCATTTCGAACCAAGTTTATCCCCCTTCTCTCAAAGGGGAAACAGTGAAATGTTCCTTCTCCTATAACAACCCACTGGGAATCCTAAATCCAAGAGAAGATGAAGAGTTGATCTCCCAGAACTGGTCATTAATTTTTAAAAGCAGTCATTACACATTTGGATACTGCTCACACAACGATCACATGAACAATACAGGAGGGGAAGCAGTAACCTGATTTACTTAATGGAACCTCCACTTACACTATCAAATTTTTCCAATTCTTATGACTAAGAATTGACTAAATTCGTTCAACTTCATGTAACAAAGGATTACAAGATCGTCACGCATCCTATTAGACTACTTAAAAAACTCTGCCAACTTACAGAAATTTAAATTTAAAAAGACCAATGAGAAATGGATTAACCTGGCATAAAAGTATTTCAAGCATTCATTAGTTGATCACTCAACACCAAAGAGCAATGACTTCTGCAGGTAGAACCCCAAAACTACATCAATGGTAACAGTTAAATAAATGTATTCTTAACACCAGCTTAACCCTAGAAGGTGCTACATAGTTTTTTCCTCGAACCCAGACAGAAATCAAGCCTTCAGCTAAATGGAAATCCCCATTGCAACCAACCCCATTTGTAATCATAAGTATGCACCTACGTGCTTTAGTGCACTGGGTTCAGAGTGCTCAGCATTTTGCTAGATTGAGCCCTATGGTCCTATTGCTACAAAGCAGCTGAAAATCCTCAACATTACAGGTTTAATCAATTTGAAAGAAAATAGAAAATGCAAGGATAAATGAAGACGGGGCAGAGAAAGAAGAAATAAAAAAACCAACACGTTTTTCTGTTTTGAACCTGGCTTCTTCTTTTGAGAAGAAACTTCTCAGTGAGGGTGACAGAGCACTGGACCAGGCTGCCCAGAGAGGTTGTGGAGTCTCCTTCTCTGCAGACATTCAAAACCCGCCTGGACGCCTTCCTGTGTAACCTCATCTGGGTGTTCCTGCTCCAGCAGGGGGATTGGACTGGATGAGCTTTGGAGGTCCCTTCCAATCCCTGACATTCTGTGATTCTGTGATTCTAATCTGTGTATACAGGCCCAAATGTGCTCAAGCTATATACTCATTTCCTAACACACGAAAATCATTACATTTTGGCCTCTGGGCTAAGACACAAAGGAGAATCCCACCAACTAACCATGTCTTTTCTTAAGAGAATAGTCTATAGCTAATGTCTAAGGATATGAATTATTCTTCAGCATGCTGTATTTGTACCATCTGCCTGCCAAGTCAGTGCGCTATCAGTGTTTAACTCATCATTTTGTCAGTTCCAGGAGAAATAAAGAGCCTTTCCTACGCAGTGTAAAACAGATCCCCATTCTTTAGCCATTTAAAGACTCAGATTTTTCACTCCAAACATGGGTATGGCCTTTTCCTACTGTCTCCATTTAGGGCTTAGGGCAAACCCAGGGAGCAGGATTTTCTTTCTATTGCCCCCCACCCTCCAGGAGAGGATTAAAAGAAAGGGAATAGAGTAAAAAGATGCTTCACACAAGGTTGGAAGTTAAGACTATAACAAGTTTAATGAAAACAACAGGGGAAAGGAAAAGGGAATTAATAAGGGACAAAGGATATTTCACCATATACAAAACCCGATCCCAGCAGTCCCGAGTGGCAGTACCACTGTGCCTCGTCACGAGGGACCGCAGTGGTGCCGGGAGCAGGTGGTGGTGGATGCTGCCGAGCATGTGGAGCTAGGCCCAGCCGTCCAGAGATGCGACAGGAAGCAGCTCAGGAAACCAGGAAAAGCCCGCGAAAACCTCCGGCCTTCTCAGTTTTTTATAAACTGTGGCCAGAAAGGGGAGGGAACAGAACTGATCTCTGACCCCCCAGGGTCCTACAGACACCCCCTGTCCTTCCCTTTCAGGCTGGGAACCCTTAAACCATAACAACTACAAACACAACATAAAAAAGGAACAGGCAACTGTGTCTCTTGCTGGCACATCTTCCTTATATATATCATAAAAAGTACACCTTAGCTTCTACAGAAAGAGTCTTCTCACAGCATTCATTATTATTTCAAAAATAGTTTTTAATAAAACTGAATGCACTGTAGCATTTATTTAGAATGGTAAAAACCTCAATAAGCCTCATGCATAAGGACCTTAACCTTCGTTAATAGCTATAAAAAGAATTAACCAGCACAAACTCCTGGTTAAAACTCAGAGCTAGTAAGTATAACCATGGCCAAAACAGAAGGGGAGGGGGAACACTAGGCATCTTCCTAAACCAATCATCACTATTTATAAAGCATCTCAATTTTATTTGATGGGATTACATATTTTCATTACACGACATTGTTCACTGGTTTACAAATGCACGGTTTTGAGTGGCTTTACAAAGAAGAAAAATGAAAATTAAGCCAGAGAAGTGTTTTTCCTGAGCATCACTTCAGCACAACCAGAAGTCATGAGCATTTTTTCTGTGTTACTCCATCAGAGATTGGCACATTTGTCCAAGTTAAGATGGAAGCAGTGAAACATCTATGATAAATCTAAAAGAGACAATTCACAGCACTGTGTATTTCTGGGCCTCCACAAATATTTTTATCGTCAGCACATATTAGCATACTGCAGAGTGTTGCAGTACTTAAAGAATCATTACATATTGCTGATATTCACTATTTAATTAAAGCTAAAAGCATTGCCATACCTTTACATTTTTCTTCCTTCACCGATTCTTTCTTTAGACTACAGTGAAAAAGGCAATTTTAAGGTACATTGTTATCTGTCACTCTAGATTTCACTTAATTTATCACTGTAGCACTTCATGAACAGAAACCGAAGATTTTGAGTTTGGTGTTTTAATTAATTTCATTTATTTTAATTTAACCAGTTACCTTGTATATTTAAAAGATTACTGAAGGGCTTTTTTGCACCAATGCTAGCCTGCAGGGAAACCTAGTTACAAATAAAACAAACAATCAAACAAAAAAAAACACAACGTTGACCTATATCAGGACAGAGACATGAAAATTGCTCCTCTTTGTAAATTCTGATTAATGCCTCACCACATCAGGCAATTTCAGTGTAGGTTTATAAATCCCACACCGACTTGTTCCAGTCATTAATTCTCTCTGCTTTCAAGTAATTATTGGATTCCATTAGAAATAGATTAAAAAGGGAAATAGCACAGTATTTTCCTATCTCTTAATTATGGATTTCCAATGGTTACCTGACACATACATATCACATCTTACAGTGTGAAGGATCTCAGACCTTTGAGAAATGGTGTAATTTCATTAAGGTTGCTTCATATATCCCACACCTGTACTGGCACAGCAACTTGTTAGCAATTCAGTCCATCATACACACGCAAGAACATGGAGAAAGAAATGCTGTACAGCAGAGCTTTGGTATCCAGTGTAAACTGGCATGTCCTCCCTACCATCAGCGGTACAAGGACAGATTACACAAACTGAAACTCTGAGGATTACAGCCTAAGAAAATTTTAGCTTGGTAGAACATAACTGAATTGAACTGGAGCACTGACTGTTCTTGCAGATTTACTGTGGGCCTCTGAATGCCCCAAAAGCAGCAGGACTCAAGTCCTACAACTCTTCCAACAATACTGGCTACCAGTGATAAACAAAAGCTACTGGCTAATGGTGCTATCTAAATACAGTCCAGAACACACTAAGGAATATTTAGTGGGTTTGTTTGCTCTATCTTTTCTAGAAAAAGTATTATTCTTTGGTGTGCACAGCATTACTTACTCAATTAAAAACACTCCTGTCTGCAACAGGCGTGCCACATTAAGAAAGGTTTAAGTAAAAAGGACCCCATTTTGTTAGATCAGAGCAGAATTAATTGATGTGTTTAATCAAAGAGATGCTACTTGGCAATGCCATAAAGCTTCTCTTCTCCAGGGATGGTACTAACCTCACTGGCAGACGGGCAGCTTTTAAATAAGTACAAAACAATAACAGCAAGTATATGCTTCCGTCAGAGTCCATGGTTTATAATACTTCATTTGATAGTCAACGCTCATACAGTACCTCTCTTTTCTTACATGTACTATTAGCCTTCTCTTAGCGTGAGACAGAATGCAGCAAGAACCATATCCACAGTAACTGTAAAATCAAATTGTCATGGTTAGGCCCAGTGCATAACTGAGCACCACGGTGCCCCAGAAAAGGGCCGGTCAAAATAAGGACTGGGAGGGCTTCTCACCACTTAAACAGGTCACAGACAAAAGACAGACTCATCATAAGGAATAAAAAACAAAACAATTCTAATTTGTTACCAACATCAGAGTAGAACAATGGGAGATACAACCAGATCTTAAATCAAAACACCTTCCCCCCACCCCTCCCTTCTTCCCGGGCTCAGGTTTGTTCCCGGTTTCTTCACCTTCCCCCTCCCCCTTTGCCTTGAGGCACAGAGGGATGGGAGTGGGGGTTTGCAGTCGGTTTTCACATGTGTGTCTCAGGAGTAGGAAGAACTCCACCTAGCATTTCTCTCTCTGCTTCCACATGGCCCTCTTTCC
>NW_010158802.1:0-80680 GCF_000695765.1 Mesitornis unicolor | reverse complement strand
TACTGAAGTCAAGGTAGACCACATCCACATTAGATTTTTCTGTTTGCAAACTCATGGAATAACATGTTCTAGAAACACTGGGGACCACAAAATCCTGAGAACAAAAAATAAAGAGGACCAGGTACCTCACAAGGGAACCAAGGGTGGATGACAGTGGTTCAGAAGCTGTAATTTTTTTTTTGCAGGCAGCTAGAGGAAAGGAAAAAGGCAGCCAGGAGATCATGGCCCAGAAACATCCCCCCACCCAGGGGCCAGGCAGGTGCCAAGTGAGAGGGAGTCAGGAGAGGCCTTGGTGGGGCCTTCCTCCATGCTCAGAAGCACCTCAGAGCCACGGCCCTTAACCTCATGTTTGCCCCGGCCATGGGCTGACTGAATCTGACCCACTGCCAGGCAGAAACTTCACCTGGACAATGTCTTACATGGCCCTCCCAGGCCCTGACCCCATTCAGCTCACTGGGGCATGATGGGACTGTTCCCACTAGGACAAAAAAGGGAAGGCATGAACCTGCTGACCTGAGGGAACTCACTGGCCCATGGTGCATGGCCCATGCTGGCCCCTAAACTAACTAAGTATCTATCTATCTATCTATCTATCTATCTATCTATCTATCTATCTGTCTGTCTGTCTATCTATCTATCTATCATAGATAGAACCGCATTCTTTTCATTGCTCATGAGTTTTCAAACCACTTTGTATTTACTGTCAAAATTACTCTGAATCTCCACATTTACCTGAATGCTGTCAGAAATAATTATTCATTTGAACACTTACAGTCAATGCGTTTACTGGTATTCCAAAGTCATACTTTATTACTTTCATGCTTCAAAAGCTTGAATCATCTGGTCAAGGTCTAGAATCATTCTTGATGATCTAGGCAATCGATTATTCAGGACTCTAGTAAACCAAGGTAGATTAACAGTTGAAATCAAAGCAAACTGTTAATCCTACACATGTTATGCACTGACACAAGTTTGAATTTCAGAGACAAAATCTTATACTGACTTAGTTAAAATGCTACTCAACATTCAAGCTTTAGTATGTTTTATGATTGCAGCTTTGTCATAGAAACCTCCTGTTTCCATGGAATTGTTTGCCAGAATCTAATCTCTCATTTAAATAAAAAGAGTTTTCATTTATTACGTTTGTATACCTAGAGACTTCATCTGCGTTAGTAGGCTTTTTTCTCACAGGCAGTACAGATGTAGATGGCAAGAGATATACTCCTCTATGGTGAAATCATCCAAATACCAACAGCACATAAACAAATGCAGTGCTCTATTCTACAAATAGCCTGAAACAATGGCTGTGGAAGGTGCAATGTGTCTTCTTTATAGCAATGGTGTATTAAATGTGAGATGGAAAGAATGTAATCAAGAAAACTATAAACATTTGACTACTGCTTATGCGGTTGGGATCATAAAGTCAAGGTACTAATTCGGACCCTAGCTTCTCACATGTTAGTAGATGTAGATCAATTTACCATAAGCTGATGTACAAATGCAAAAAGTTGTAGCTTAAAGGCAGTCAGGAGGACAGATTAACAGTTTCTACATGAGTTTGTAAGACATTAAAATGTCTGGAAAACATTAAGTAAATTGAAATTTAATAACATAGGAATGTAATTTTTTTAAAAAATTGTGGTCATAACATAAATCCTTGGGAGATTTGCAAAGCCTATTATAGAAAGCCATATTTTCTTAGATTTCCCTTAATACATTTTCATTAATTTTAAAAAAATAGTGAATACACACAGTGGAGTAAACCACAATACAAAGGAAGTTCCTCCCCTTCTTCACCCCCCTTTCCCAGTGTGTTATACAGTGGTGTGAAACAAGCTCTTGGGTTACACCGCGTGGATTGTTACACAGAGCCCTGATTCCAGGGCCCTGGTCCCAGAACTGAGAGTATGGTGTGGAGGTAATTCAGCTCTGAAGCTTTGTCTATGTGGACTAAAGAGTTCATGCAGATCAATGTAAACTTGTGTGGATGGAAGGGTCACTTGACACAAAATATCCTTGACTGGAGCACGAATTCAAAGTGTGCAAGATTAAGACTGAATTGACCATGTATAGCCTAAGTGAGGTCTCGGCAGTGTCTTGGTTCTGATTGAAACACCTGAGATTTTATGCTAATTGATTGAAACCGTAACTGGGTTTAGGAAGCTGAATAAATCTCCCTCCAACCCTAGCAATCCCCCCTCAAGTGGGGCCTGCTTTCTATTTTTGCAGACAGCACTGCTTTCAACAAGAACAACAAAATCCAAGTTGATTCACCACCCTGACAAAAATATGTAACAATACCTAATATAGCACCCCAGTTGTTGAAAAGTCTTTCATCATCTTGGACGATTTTTCTAGTCTCTTTGGTATTGTTACCAGGAGCCTAATAAAAATAATAGGCCTTAATAACGCAGCCCAGCCTCACCTGGGACCTCCACCCCCACCCTCCACCTGTGGGCCCAGGAGCACTATTTCAGTGCAGGCCTCGAGTTTCAGCTCTTTCCTAAGATGAGTTTTAGGTGCACCTGTCTTCAGCCCTGTTTATGGTTCTGTTTCTGGAACGGACCTTGGTCCTATGCTGTAAGTAGGCTGACTCCAGTCCTGTCTTCTGGTTGGACCTCACAGACATGTGCTGTACTTCCAGTCTTGTCTCTGGCCTCCGTCTTATCTTGCTCCTAACTGGACTCACTGTATGGATCCTGTCCCTGGTTTGCTGCTTGCTGTACTGCTGATGTCCTTTAATACTTTAATACCTGATTGTGCCTGCCATGATTGGGTACTGTGGGACACCACCTGTTGGTGATAGTACTGCCTGTGCTGGGTCACCTTTAGCTCCTGGCTTCCCCTTAATTATGGGACAGTCCCACTCTTTCTCCTCCTTGGAGACTGTAGAAAAGCATGACACAGGTATTATGTTCTTGTCAGGAGTGTGTGGGTTCTGGTGCATGCACCAAATTTGACCAAACGAAATAGGTAGAAAGGTCTCATTAGGCTGAAGAATGAGGCACTGATCAGTTCAGCCTTACAGATATGTTGACAGTTCTGTTATATGTGCTGACAAAGACACCAAGGAGATGTTGAGTTGATTTCACACGTGAGCGGTCTATTTAAAGATCACATTTGGCATGCTCTCAAGTGCCAAAACCTCTCCTAAGTCTTGCTGGCGACCTGTGTCTCCACCGAACAGGCTCACAGTAGTAGTAATTATGCAGTGCAGAGTGTATTTCTCACCATGTTTTTGTTCTGACACCAACCACTTTACTAAAGCACCTATCTTGGGGTTTGGAGATGTAATTTTTCTGTATTTTTACTACTACTACTTCTAAAAATGTAGTTTAGGAGTAGCCATGAACACTGGCAACCAACACTTTGTCTCTGACTACCACCCATCTGCACAGCCTGGCTGCAAACAGCTTGCCCCAATTTGCCTGGCAAAACAATGGCAGACATAAGTACTGAAATTTCTCCTACACATGGAATGGTATGCCTTGTTTGGACACTGCTGACAGAACAGAAGAAGGGTTTGCTGTTGTGGGCAGATAGACTGCTCTTTCTGACCTTCCCAGGCAGTAAAAAGAACTTTGACTGTTTTAACTTAATTAACAAACTTTAAAAAAACTCCTTGCATTCCTTTTGTAGTCTTGCCTTCATGCTACCTTAAGGGCTAAAACCAAACTTCAGGTAATTTAACCACAAGTCACTGGAAAAAAAGTACAAAATATTTTCCTTGCAGAATAATTTCAAAATAAATTTTATGCCCACAGTTTCATGGATGAGACATTTCAGTGTGATAATTTCCATCTTAATGGCTTAATCAAGCTGCTTTTAAGTTTTGTGTCATTTCTTACTCATCTGAACTACTTAATGATTGTAAAATATCTGCATTTCATTATTGCTTTTATATTTCTGGAGGAAGATGAGAGTCTGGTATGTTTTTTGGTTTTTTTTTTCTTTAGAACAGTTCTTTGCTGAAAAAGTGAAGGGTGCTTTTGAATTCTAGATATAGGATTTAAACTTCAAAGTATTATTTTTGTTCTTTTATCACTTCGTCCGCCAATAAAAGACTAGTTTGTGTGTATATCTATCTGTACAGAAACAAGCTTCAAAGATCACAGGAAATTATTTTAGCAATATCTCAGAAGACAGTCTCCAACAGCAATTTTTATTACTGCAAGATATTCTGTAAAATAGATTTTTGCCTTGTGTCTGTCCCCACATTGAATTCAGGCTCTTCTCTGTCAGGAACAATTTTATTTTTAGTTCTTTATCCTCTAACCTACTCTTCACTGGTTCCCTCCTATCTCACAAGATTCATAAGGCTTTGGGAGAGAGTGTTCTAACAAAATGTAATAGCATCTGCCAATTTTTATGAGCTCAAGTTTATTGTATCATAAAGAATGGAAAAGATGGACCATTATTATTTGTGCTGCAAGACTGGGACAACCTAAGTAAACCCAGGATTAATTGTTCAAAATTATTTACCTGTAGTAATGGAGACTGTTCACAGAAGTAAAATGAGGCATGTGGTCAGTACCAGGTCTGTTGAGTCCTGAGGGGAAGAGTGATGGTGTCTTCATTTGGGAAACTGCAACTCAAAAGCCTTGATTCAGCAAAGTATTTTAGTACTTTAGGCCTGTCTTTAACCAATTTGCTTCGTTGTTAGTGTTATTGTTAAGAAGTATTTGGTGCCTAAGTCTAGGAACACATTCCTAGATCTATGAAGTAAATGGCTTTATCAGTCTCACAGGAAACCTGTTGCGGCCTCAGGAATTGGATTACTGCTTCCTTATTACCATGTCATTAAATTATTTTTTTAATGAATATTTGGATAGCAAAATCTCGGCCTTTTATGTGCATCCTGAATTCTCAACTCTACACTGATGGCAGGATTACAGATTCCAGCAGACAGGTCTATTTTTCTTTTTGTCTGTGCTGTCCTTTGGCATTTGTTCAAGAGTCAGTTTATTTTCTGTTTCTGACCAAGAGCAAGTGATCTAAAGTAAACCTAATGGATATAGGCTCTTTTAAGTCTACTGAGACAGACAGAAGAACCAAGGAGCTGTAAGATGTTCTTTTATTAAGAAGTAGTCTGATATGCTAGTGAATAGGGAGACAATTCATGTTAAGTTGTATTTTAGTTGACCTGAACATACACAGATATCTTAATGATGTTATTTAATTTTCATTGAAGGTTTGTTAAATAACACTCTGGAGTTTTTTTGGGGTTGTATTTGAGGATTCTGCAATCTGGAAATGAGAGATGAGAGATCAACTGAAAGAAACTCATCCATAATGACAGAGAAATGATGTTGCTCTTGGTGAGCATGATCCAGATGAGGCATAATGTACCTCATGCTATTGGTGGGGAAATTAGGGACATCAGTACAAGTAAACCAAGCAATCTACTGGCAGAAGTTAATTTCTACCTCCAGAATGGTCATATCACTTATTCTGCAATGTAAGGACCATACCTGAACAGCACATCTTTCCAAAGGCAATAGAGTACTTTTAATTTACTGCAGGCTATTCTGCACCTATTCATACTTTGCTGAAGTTTTCAACTGATTTATTTTGGTGAAATGTTACTTTACATACCACATTGTTGTTTATAGTGAGGTTTACTGTATGCAAAATATAATTAGAAATATAATAGAAATTCTCTGAATACAACTTCTGTTTCAGACTTTAAATTACGCTTTCAAAATAGTCATATTGCACATTGTTTTAAGATGTTTTCACCTTCTCATTAATAGTGCTTAATAGATTTTGGTGGTATAAAACATGAATTCTTCCCTCTGATTAGAAAGGATTAAAAACAAAACTCTGCTTAGAAATGTTGGGAAGCTCTGTAATATCCTTCCTAATAAAAGATAAGACCATCCTAAGCATTCTTTTTTTGGCTTCACAGATGCTTACTGACAAAAGAGACTCTTTACTCTATTGTGTCTGCAAAGTTACTGATTATAAATGAAGGCATAATATCAATACTGAGAACAACTTTCTGTCCAAGGACATAACTTTTATATCTCATATTTTATCAAATCATTAAAATACTTCAGTTATTAATAAAGCATTTCCTTTGCAAATACAAAAGAAAGCAAAAATAATTGAAATCACAGCATCTTATGGAAAAGTCTGTCTCTAATCTCTATCAATTGTATGCCTATCTTAGTCTGACAATCCTGGGGACAAAGCACTTCCTCCAGAATGCCCAGAGGAACTCAGCCAGGTACCATGTGCCCCATGTCCCTGTCTCCACTAGCTGCAAGCTATTTCTAAACCATTTTCTTGCTGTCCCTGTTGAGTACTGAGGTCTTACCTCTTCTGGTATGTGGGAACTGCTAATTCATGCTTTCTGTTGAGAAGAGAGGTGGTTTCCCAACACAGCCCTGGCTGTGTGTCAGAGCAGTCCTCGGTGAGCTGACACTGGTGATCCAGCATCTGTAGCAATTCCACCTCCTTCTCAGGGTGGTGAGCTCTTCCTTACTCAGTTGAGGGTCAGCAGGAGTTACCTTTTGGGAAGCATGAATTTCTGGGATTGAGGGTATCACAATTTTACCCCTATGGGAAAGAACCTCCCCCAAAGCTCTCCAAGGTCCACCAGAGATACCAGTGTGATGCTGAACTGGCAGTTGTCTCCTATTACACCTGTAACCCTGCTGCCACCTCCTCTTGCCGTGCTGACTTCCAGCTCTGCAGCTACCTGACAAGGCAACACAGAGCTCTGGACTAACAATTTGTTTTCAGGACCACGCAGTTGAGTAACAGACTCTTTATTTCTAATACAGCATCTGATTATTCTAATTCTAAATTCCCCTCCCATGATCCCACAACTCATGTGTTCAAAATGGCTTAGATTTTTCTAGAACCAAGAGGGGATATATTTGCAGTTCTTGGAGAAATCAGGTAGAAGAGGCATGGTGCTAGCTGCATTTCAGTCTGACAGAGCATCATTGTGGAGGAAAGATTGACTTCAGTCAAGAATCTCTAGTTCTATGAAAAATATTTTAGTGATAAGGTAGCAAACGTTTTTGTATGAGAGGTTTTATTGCAACATATACATAAACTGGGTGTTCATGAAATCTTGTATGAAATTATTACTTGTCTTTATCCATAAATCAGTAGTTCTATTGATTTGATTAAGTCTGAAATATTAATTATACCCTCTAACCACACAATCATTTCAGAAGGGAACTTGAGGGTAAATGTAGACATATACTGAATTTTAAATCTGCTTGCTTGTACTTATTTAATTTCAATTGTTGGACATTTACCAATACACATTTTGAGATGTAAATGTGAAGGAGGAGAATCTAATGTGTCATGTACAAAGGAATGACATTTAAAGGAATGGATCTTTAATCTAAGCATCCTCTTATAAATATGATATCCTGAAGCACACAGATGAGAACTATTGAACCTGGATATTAAGCAAACTGAAGTTTGAATGTTGGATCATTAATGTGAAACATATTGCATTAGTGATTATATTGATTGGTAGGTATTATTGAAGTTCATTTTGTTGTCTGGTAATGAATGGGTAATTACTTTAGAGTCAATGAATTCACATTATTCAAATGCTGAATGTAGAAATGACCATAAGAAATGAGTAAAGACTAGCTGGTTGAATGTTATTGGTATTTATTAATTATTAACATTTCTTGTTATTAAAATTTCTCAAAGGGAAGCCAATATATTCATTCTAGTCTAGTAATTTATCTACTCAGTGCCTTTAGCATTGTACTTGGGAAGTGAAATCCAATGTTCTTAATACAAATAACGTTGAAGAGATTTGACTTAGTTCTTGCAGATATGCTTTTATCATCTGGAGGGGGAAATGTCTAAACTGTGACACTGGTAGCTTAGGAAATGCTATCTTTTAATAAAACAGATTTCCATGAGAAGATTCTCTCAGGTACTAGCAAGTTTCCAGTGGAGAAAAAAATATAATAGAGGGAAATGAGACAAAATTTAGGTGAAAAATCGCCACCTTTAATAAAAACAAAACCCTAAATCGTAGTATTTTGAGGACTCATTTTGGGGCTCCTGAAAACTTTCAGTTTGTCCTTTCAGCTAGTTATGATTACAGAATCACTGGTGTTGAAAGGAACCTCTGGACCAACAACGCTCCTCAAGCAGGATCAGCTAGAACAGGTTGGCTCAGACCATGTGTAGTCAAGTGCTGAGTATCTCCAGGAAGAGAAACTCCACAGCCTGCCTGGCAACCTGTTGCAGTGTTTGACCACTCTTACAGTAAAAAAAAAATATATATTTTTTTTTCAGGTGTAATTTCCTATATTTGTGCCCATTGTTTTGTAATAAGACCAATAGGGAAATTGATGCTCATCAAGAAGACAATTTTAGCAGTGTCATTGTCTATTCTGACTTTTTAAATTAATAGCTATTGTTTGACTTGGGATGTATATTAACACTTGCTATGAATTATTTCAGCATGGAACACTGAGCTCTGTGCTTCAGGAAAACATCCTCCACTTGCAAATACGTTACTGTAATGCTTCTAAGAATCCTACAGCCACTGCAGTAAAATAAATAAATCACTTTTGGATAATAATTTTAGAGTCTGCTCGTGGCATAGGTTTTAAATAAACAAAAGTCTTTTATGCAAATTTATGATAAAATACCTTTCACATCCCAGAAATGTGTCAGCTTTCAAGTGCCCTGTGAATTGCTACCATTTGATTTTAGAGACATGTTTGGACTTTAACCTAACATGACAAAACAGGACAAGTCCCATAGTAACTACACTATCTGTGAAAGCTTGAAAACACACATTTATTGCATAAGGTTAGTGGTTTATTTTAAATTTGTTAGTTACTTACATAAATACTCATGTAGTTTTAAAACAAAGTTCTGTAAATAAAACAACTCTTTAAATATATCCCTTCGTGAGAAAACTGTTAGTGTTTCCTCCCTACAGAGTCCACCTTTCTCTGCTCTGGCACCTATTGCAGTCTTCACTGTAGTCGTGTCTGCTGATGCAGAAGAACTTTTGCTTCCTTCTAACATCTCTGTAACCCACACAGTAGGAACTAGTGGTCAAATGAGCCATGTGGACCATGTAACTTGTAGATCCCTGCAACTCAGCCTCCTTACTTCTGGTACAAGAAGAGCAACTTCTGGTGCAAGAGGTTACTTGATTTGTCTCCCAGCTCTCATCCCACTGATGCTCACACAGCACACTACAGACAGCCCTTTAGCTTTGGTCCTGTCTTGGGTGACACCTGTTTTATCACTTTATTCTCCACTGCAGCCTGCCCTGAGCCACTGTAACAAGGCACAGCTGGGCAGCATGAGAAATGCCCCATGGCACTGAGGAAGGCTCAGGAAACCTGGAGACAGTAAGCTCAGAGGTCTTTGCAATATTTGGTGTTTGGGGCCTTTGCTGGGGAGACCCTGGTAGAGGGACTTGGGTGGAGGAGGCCATGCTTAAATGTTCAAAAGAGAAAGAAACAACCAAAGGGAACTGTTCTGTCTAGTGAAGGCTTGTGTAAATATTGTCATAATATTCCCCTGTCATCAGTTCATGGTAAAGTAATAACTGTGCCATTGTGTATTTAAGCATAATTAAATTCTGAAATTGTATAACCTTGGAGTGGAAACAACTGTTTATACTTTTTTTGAGAAATAGGGAAGAGACATTTTTCTCACAATATGATAATGTGATTTAACCAAGGATGGAGTTCAACATAGTTTTTAAAACAATATTTGATTATTTTTTTTTTTAGGTATGTGTTTACGTAAGGTAGTCTGACCCCACAATGCACCCACAATATCTTTTCTTCATTGGAAAAAAAAAAAGTAAAAAAAATAGTAATGAAGTATGTGCTGCAGTGAGATCACTATCACTAACTAGTTTTATGATACTTCTCTGACAGCTTTCCTCAACACAAAGTGAAGGGGAATATTAAACACTGAAGAGATTGTAGTACCTGCCATAAGGAAATAACATTCTTAAGTTACTTCTGTAGGAATTCAGTGCTCTTACTCCCTAGACAGAGTGATTATCTCATGATGATCTTCTTTTTTGGGGAGGGTTTATAAAAATGTTACTTAGTAAAGATAATAGAGTCGCAGAATGGCTCGGGTCACAAGAGACCTTAAAGATCATCTAGTTTCAATCCCTCTGTCACAGGAAGGAACACCTTCTATTAGAACAGGTTGCTTGAAGTCCTGTCCAACCTGGCTTTGAAGACTTCCACAACTTCTCTGTCTACTGCTCTGGACAACCTGTTCCAGTGTCTCACCACCCTCACATTAAAGAATTTCCTCCTAATATCTAATCAAGCTCTACCCTCTTTCAGTTTAAAACCATGATCCCTTTTCCTATTACTACACTCCCTGATAAAGAGTCCCTCCCCATCTTTCCTGTAGGTGCCCTTCAGGTACTTGAAGGCTGCTGTAAGGTCTCTCTGGAGCCTTCTCTTCTTCATGTTAAACAACTCAAGCTCTCTCAGCCTGTCCTCACAGAGAAGGTGCTGCAGCCCCCTGATCATCTTTGTGGCCCACCTCTGGACTTGCTCCAGCAGGTCTATGTCCTTCTTATGTTGGGGACCCCAGAGCATGACTATGTGAATAGAAATGAGAAAATCCCTGTGGGTAATTCAGGTAAGGAACACGATGTGTGATGTCTTAGAAACCTCCAATATTGCAGTATTTTCTTCCAATATTTACAGTTCCTAAGCTTGCTAGCACTCTCTGCAAGCAGTATTTGATAACCAGAACAGCTAGGCACAGTCTGGTTTTGTTGCTGAGTAATGGTTTTACTCTAATTTCAAGTAACTGTTTATAATGAAACTCCTAATACTCAAAGTGTCATAGATAAGGAATCTCCTTCCTTTTGCCTCTCTTAATTTATTATACTTTGGGCAGTGGTTAAATAATAATGACTCTGTTTATTCTAATTCATGCTGACTGAAATGAAGAAGTGTCCTTTTGACTAGCCAACAAATTTACCATTAAGTATAGATTCTTTATAGTTACATTGTGTCAATTTCTAATACAGTTCTTTGTCTTACAGGATTTCCAGATATCTGGATCTTATTGAATCAGTGGTTTTCAGCTTTCTTCATGTAAGTGCAGCTCATGAATTATTTTGGGGAGTTGGTTGGCTCTAGTTAGTGGCACTGCTACATATGCTCCTGGCTCTTCTGTGTGCATACACTTATGTATATATATATGTGGGGTTTTTTGACATAGCAGCCTGATTCTCGATTAGTCCTTTGATTGCTTACAACTAATAAGATCAGAATAGGTCAGCAATAAAATGGTCCTGCCAGGTTAACGACCAGAGGAAAGCTTTGAAAATCTGCTATAATGAAGGGAGTATTCATATGGTTTGTTCAACTGCATTTACTTCAGAATTATAAAGTGGATTTTTGTAGATTTAATAAGTTATTTTGTCAGAATTTTCATGCTTTGAAGAACCATTGACTTGAAAAATCTATTTTTAAATACACTGTGACCCAGATGCATTACTTTACATGTCAGACAGTTGCATAGGATATAGTCTTTGAGTTCTCAGTGCACTAATGCTTACTTAGCATCTTGGTGATTTCAGGGGGCTGCAGTGAGCTGCCAGCTCCTGACAACAATGTAAATCTTCCATGGGTTCCTGGCATCAGGGACAAATTTGCACACTACAAGGCCTTAATTATAATTTAAAAGTACCAAGAAATTTTCCTGAAATCCTACTTTGAACCAATAGTCTTCACCTTCTCTAACCTCTTGAGTCTGTTGTGTCTGTAAGTGGACATATGGACCGACTTGGGCTTTTGGTGTATATGGTAAGCAGTTAAAGTCAGCTATCTGGAGTTACATTCCACTTTTGTGTAGGCTCCTGTGTCAGTAGAGAAATTATATAAGCACTTATTTACAGGCACAGTTTTCTGTTTTATGCATTTAAAGATTTTTTTCAGCTTTAGAAGACAGACATATATTAAAATGTTAAATATAATTTTAGTACCCATTTTCAGGTAAAAAGCTAAAAGAAGTATTTTATGATTAGGCACTGTTAAACTAAACATCTATAGTAAAACAACTCAGACTATCATCCTTATTAAAGATTCTCTTTAAAAAAAATGGACTACATGATAAAGGCAAAATTGCAATGTACTTAAAAGACTGTCTTTAACTGTCTCAGTTAAGTGGAGTTTTGGTGCCCTTACTTGATAGACTTGGTTACTTTCTTCCATTACAGGGATTACGTCTGTCAAACCACTTAGTTTTGGGTATAGTCTACTTCTGTCTGTGCAATGCATCTTAGAAGCCAAAAATAATGTATTTTCCTGAAGAAAACTGCCTGGCAAAAATTTGACCATGATCTTCAAGGTCTCAATGAAATAGAGGGCTTGGAAAAATGTTTTAAATTGTAGCCATTGATACATACAATAATTTAAGATCTATTGAAAGATCTTCAATTTTCCAAAAGTAGAAACTACACTAAAAAAATCAACACAGCGTTATAAATCTGGATATATTAAAGCTAGTAAAGTGTGTAAGAGCATAAAATACTAAATTCAGCATGGTTTATGGCTAAGTATACCATATACAAACATACACTGTAGGTACTAGAAGGAAGAATAATTTTCTAAATACAGAAGAAAGTTAGTAAAGATAGAGACCCATACAGATTGCTAGCTGGAAATTGTAAAAGCTGCAGTAAATCTAAACTGAAATAAAAGAATATGTATTTCAAAACTTTGTTTTACAAAGTTTACAAGTGACCTGTATGTTTAAACTACACAGAACCAAAAGAACTACTTTGAACTTGGCATGATAGAGTGGGAAGAGTTTACATCATCATCTTTTTTTTCCCTCTCGCCTCATAGTTTAAATATTTTAAAACGTCTTTTCTACAAAGCAAAAGTTAAATCGAGTGCTCCTTATGAACCATGTAGGCTACCATTTGTAAAGATAAATAGTGTTTTGCAGAT
This sequence comes from Mesitornis unicolor, assembly GCF_000695765.1. Taxonomy (NCBI): domain Eukaryota; kingdom Metazoa; phylum Chordata; class Aves; order Mesitornithiformes; family Mesitornithidae; genus Mesitornis; species Mesitornis unicolor. The sequence goes on along the minus strand of NW_010158802.1, from coordinate 67,727 downwards.
CAGTCACCGGTTCACTGTATGTCTCATGGATGTCAGTGTTTACAAGACTGGGCATTTCTTTATGGTCTCATCCAGTTTTGATGTAACTCAATGAAAGCTATGTAAATAATACCACGGTGGTGTATAGAAATCAGACTGTGTTACTTTTGGTATGTTTGTTGTTTTTCATAGTTACTTTAACTTCTTATTGCTACCTTTCTTTATGTATTCCTATTCTGTACACAGTTCTGATGATAGTCTTTGATGCCTTCCCTTCAAATCAAGCAAATCTAGTCTGCAGTTTGCTGAGGCACTCAAGACAATTAATTATCATAACATTTTTAATTGCCATATTAGTTTCATAGATCTTTATGTCACTTTAAAATGAAACAAAATACTGAGATTACATTTGCTGTGACTTCCAGCTGAACATCAGAGGCTAGGCAGCCTGAACTGATTGGCTTGACAGCAGCTGTCTTTGGAAATAGCCTTACTCACCTGCCATGCCTGCCTGGGTCCTTCTAGCAGCCCTCCCTCTGGCTGGCTTCCTTATCCTGACTTTCTAGACTTCTGGAAAGAGTTTAAATTCTCTGCTGTGCTGTCATGCAGTGAGACTTCTTAAACCCTGGTCAGGTAGCTACCCTGCCTTGTAAAATCACTGTAGTCTTCCCTGTTAGTATATTCCCTTTAGTGTGCTCCTCTGATAGTTTTTTGTGTGAGAAGAACAGAAAAAGTCCAAGCTGGTTGAATCAGGATAGTAAAACCTCCAACTGCTCTCCTTTGCCACATCAAGCATCTAGCCATGGATCCTGAGAAGGTGCTGTAAAGTAGTGACACACCTGGGCATTGGCCTCCCTTCTCCTCTCTGGGTCTAAGTCCATCACAGCTCCTGAACAGCAGTCACTGTGTTTGTAGTCATTTTGTAGTGCTGGAACAGTCTGTGAGAAACAGCGCAGAGAAAAGCCTGGCATCTCATGTAGAGTGTCACAGTGTATTAGAAAATACAACCTGATAAAGGTCCAGAGGCAGGCTCCTTCTTTATATGGTACTTCATCAATTCAGCAAGCGTAGCATGTAACTTGACAGTTCTATAGCTTACTGTTTCTCTTTTCTGAGTGAATTAAATGATCAGTGTATTGTGTGAGAACTGCCAAGCATAATAATCTCATTAATAATAATTCACTTCATGTATTAGGTGCAAAGACATTGCTATACACTGAGTGAAACAATTTGTTGAGTTAGAATAGCTTCCAGCAGGAGCTTGATGTTTTAAAGAAAGATGAGTTGTGAATTCCAGCTATTCTGAGGTATTCTCTCAGTTCTGTTTTGGCAGAAAAAAAGTTCTCCCAGAAAGAGTGAGTATACATAGATGCTCTGCTGAAAATCTCAACCTAGAGTCCACCCCGTCATTGTTTTTGGGTAATATTTTGATCAGTGATAAAATATCCAATCTGTTTTTAAAGTTCAGTCTTCCTACTGAACCTAATGAAATTCCTGTAAGGAATTAACCCTAAGTCTGTCAGTGAAACCCATTTCTGTGAGAAAGGGAAGGGACTGAACCACATCTATGGTTAAGTCCATAGTACTGGAAGTGCCTTCTCTGCCAGTGAGCTCGCTGCCTTTTATTATTACCTGCATCCACGTGTTATAACTCCTTTCAGAATGTTTAAGGTAGAAAAGTGTACAAGAAAACTGTAGGTGGAGTTTCAAGGAAATTATTTCTCCCCTTGCTTCCCCTCTCCTGGTTCAAGGATAAAAGCTCTCAAAATAGAATCTGAACTGCTCCTGCACATAATCTGGCCTAACTCCACTGTATTTTCCATTTTTCACTAACACTACCAGTGTTCATTCAGTTCTGAGCAGGCTCTGGTATGTAATTTTTTTTCTCTTATTTTTCCTCATGATCCTTTTTGGTGCTTGGCAGCAGGTGTCACTCTGTGTAAGGCAAGAGATCAAGTAGAGGTAAAGAAAGGGATTTTCTATTCACAGGGCAATTTTGTTTCAGAACTTCACAGTTAACTAAGTTTTACTTAGCTAGGATTATTATCACAGTGAAAGAAATAAGAGTTGATAATGGGAGAGTAATGAAGATTTTGAGTGCAGTTTACAATGAAATCTGCACAGATTTAAAACATACATCGTCCTGAACATAGTTTTTTTTTATTATTATTTTTTTTTATTTTAATACAGGTGATGTTGGAACACAGAACCCAGGCAGATTTGCCCTTTTAAATTAATAATTAACAATAAATAACTGCTTCTTAAATACATTTTTCTGGTTTGTAGAAATCTTTTGTGAAACGATATCTTCATACAATGTTTACTTTTTAAGTGTATTTTGCTTTCAATAAAAGCAACATTGAATAAATCTGGTCCAAGGCTAGGAAATTAAATTATGTGGTAGAAATACAATGTAATGTAGTGTAATATAATGAAATCCAGCTTTCCTTTCTGTGTATATGAGGAACGATTTTTAACTTGTACATTTTTGAAGACAGAAATGCTACTTTTTACATATTCTACTAATCTGGAAGTTTTAAATTGACTTATTTTAAAAAACATTGCTTTGACAACAGAGAGCATTTTCAGGAATATTTTCTTCCTTTATCACTGAGTCACAATAACACAGTAATTTCTGAAGATACGTGTATTTAGATGTTTTCAAAATACTCTTACACACAAAGTAGCAAGAAGCCTTGAATTATACTGGTTGTTTGTTGAAGAGCATTGTTCAGCAAATTTTCTTGTATCATGGGGAAATATTGTACCATCTTTCCTCTGTTTCTTTGTTTCCACTGAGGTTTGCTTCCTAGTGAAAACAGGCTTTACTACTCAGAGCTTGTGATGTTGTGGACAAACACATGGTTTGTTTAGGTCATCAACAAAAACAAAAAGTTCAGCAACACACTGGGAAGAGTCTATTATTTGGGGTATATAAAGAGTCAAAATGGCTTTATGTATAACTTTATCCTGCCTGCTTTGTCTCTCCATGGTGTGGTTTTTTTTTCATTTTTTTCAATGCATTCTTCCCTGCTCCCACCTATGCTTTCTATCTGGAAAGATTTTTGCTGTTTAATGATATACCTTTTTAAGAATTCTGCTCAGCTTAGTTATGAGAGTGGTATGAGGCCTGTATGTGTCTATGTCACTGACAAATGCAAATGAGGACCTGCAGTATATCTGCCTACAAGAGAAGTTGTTTATATGAGTAAGGCTGCTTTGATCCCTGTATAGCACAAGACAAAGTTGCTTCAGTTAAAAATCTGAAATAGTCCTTATATGAAGAAGGCCTTGGTGTAGCCAATGGTAAGTGTGAACCATAAAATGTTATCTAAGGTTCCCAGCCTTTTTCCATTGATTTTTTTTTTTTTTTTTGCATATAGGAGTAAGTCCCATCTAAAATCTGACTCAGTCATTTATTTATTTTTTTTTTCAAATTGATAAGAGGCAGCTGAACTTTGTCAGGCTGAATATCCAAATGCAGTGTATAGAGTTCTGTATGTGACAATCACATACCTCCTGAACCTAGTCAATAATCAGTAAAAATTACTGAAAGCTACCAGATATGAAAGCTAGCACAAACTGCACAAGAACAAAAGTGATCTGAAAGTGCCACAGCTTCCAAGTGGTCAAGAAATGCTATGGTCATTATAGACCTAGAGAAACCGTATGAAAATTCTTCTCAGAAGTGCATTCTTTTGCTTAAACTTTTGGTCTTCTGATGATAGTTCAAAGGCTTCTCTGTTAAAAAAACACAACAAACAAACAAAAATCTACCTATGGACTAGCTTCTTAGGTATCTCTAACATTGTATTTCATTGTCTTAAAAAGTCGAGCAACTTGGAAAGGGATTACTCCTAATAATTACCTGTTACATTAATCCAGTAGGAACAGAAAACCACAGAATTTAACACTGTGCTAAAAGCAGCAAGCTTTTATATCAGATACAGGTATGGAACCAAACAGCTGTCACCTGTAACTATTAGATTCACTATTTCAAGTGATTTGTGGTTGGTGGTAGATTCAAGTAGGGTTCATAAATTCTGGGAAAGTATAGTCTTTCTCCTACTTGGAAAACTTCATCCTTGCTTCTGCTAAATATTGTATTCTGATGGGACTGTGAGGAGGAGGAAGAGGTATTATTTAATGCTTTCTATTGATTTTTGTTTTGTAGCACATTTTACAAAAATCTACATTTGTTCAGAAATATTTATTGTTAGCACTTGTCAACTTCTAGATCTCACCAAGAGCTGTAATAGAAGTGGCTCAAGAATACAAGGGAAAAAAAATTGGAGATAAGAGTGAGGTTCCCATCTGAGAAAGCTGAAAACACTTATTTTCTTAGAAATCCAGCTCGCTGAAACATTAAAAGGGAGTTCTACAATTCAGTTCTAGTCAATGCAGGACACATAGTCATAATGAAAGCTTTACCCAAGGAAACTTGCTGCTGATACTGCCAGTAAGGGAGAAGTGTTGATATTGTTGCTGACATCCCATTCATTTTATTTACAAGAACCTATTCCTACTGATCAATGATGTAACCTCCTGGAAGTGTGGTGGTAATGTTCTGTTTAGTCTCATGTCCTTGCAGACTTTGTCAACCATTGCTTGCATTGTGTTACTTAAGGAATTTCTTGAGAGCCTCTGTTTTCTGTCAGATTCACTACAGAGCTCTCCTCTGGTCTGATTTCCTTCTGATTTCTCCTGTTTCTTGTATTTTCATTCCTTGTTGCAAAATTTCAGTTCTGTGAAGATACTGAGAAAGGGAAAAGTTTCTCTGAAGTACCTGAGATTGCCAGAGCATAAAACTTTCTCTTTAGCACTGAAATTTCTCATATGGCTTGCTGGCATGTCCTGTTTAGTATCACAGATAGTACAAGTTTTATGGATAGTACAAGTTTTGGTTTATTTTTGGTTTGGTTTTGCTTTGTTTTTTTTGTTTGGGTTTTTTGTTTGGTTTTTTTGTTTTGTTTTGTTTTTTAGCTCAGATTATCAGGGACCTTTGCTGCTTAGCAGAGTTGTTTTGCCTGTGCAGCAGAAGGCATGTTCAGTTTTTCAGATATTTCAGTGTTTTATTTAACACACTTACTGCTAATGCCAGTAACCTTTGATGTTGACAATATCCCTAGGTTTTCTTGCTCTCTTTGAGTCATAGTATATTTGTGACTTCTGGCTCTTCATTAGGTGTGAAGCTATTCTCATATGTTCAGAATCCATATAAGCAGAGAAGGTATAATACAGGTATTGCACTGGCTTTTCAGAACTAAACCTCAATCAAATAGATACCTTTGATTGTACTATATATTTGTTTGTTTTCAATTCTATATTCTTAAATAGCTGATGCATTCTCCCTGAGATAATCAAATTCAAAACATTGAAGTCATCTTCTTAAAGGTGGTCATATAAGAAACTCTCCTGGTTGTGATCAAGTTATGCAACATATTCCTAGTCTAAAGCTAGGTCAGTGGTAACTGTTGCGAAAAATGGGGAAATAAATCCAGTCTTGTGAGGCCAGCACCGAATATGCAACAGATGCAAGTTGGGAAACAAATAGTAGTCGTTTATTTACAACAACATTTACAGATTCTTTTGAATTTCCGGTGATAAATTGAAAAGCTACAGGTACACTAAAGGTTGTATAACTAATATAATACCAACAACAATGCACTATGAAACACACAAACACTAACAACAATAACAACAACAACTTGCCCACAGTAAGCCTGGCCACCTGGCAAATAAACAAGCCTGTCTGAACAGAAATAGAGTGGAGCAAAATCAAGAATACACTCAGGGAGACCTAGAATTGCACCTGAGGAGAAATATAAAATTCATTCAGGAAGTATACACCTGAGGAGGAAATATATATGAAATACACTCAGGGAGTATGAACCTGAGGAGGAAAATATCAAATACACTCAGGAAAAATACACCTGAGGAGGAAATATATCACTCAGCGTTAGCTGAGGTAAATAATCTTACCCACAAGGTGACCCGAGTGGTGAGGGTGGAGAGGAAGTGAATTTGTCAATCCATCCAGTCATCGATATGGTTCTGAGTTCATCCTGTCCCCCCAGGTAAGGGCTCCCACGTAAGTTACCTTGGCCAGCATTCTGACCAAAGGAGAAGGTTCTCATCACTCCATGGCTGGAGAAGTAGCTCCCCATTTCTTCAAAACAGACAGATAAGGGCAGGGGGAAGTCTTAGCTCAGTTTTGGAGCCAAATTAGCTATGGGAAAGAATTACATTAAGAGGGTGGAGGGGAGACTGAGGCTGAAACTGAAAAGATTGCAGTTACTAACACAGGAGAGTTTCCTTTCTACCACACTGTCAGCGCCACAAACACATGGGGCTGCATTTTAATCCAGGTCAGTAAAATAAGAAATAACCTGAAAACAAGAATGGCAAGGAAAGCAGAAACCCATTAAATCTGCATTTTCTGCCAGAAAACTGATGTCCTGATTTTCTATTTAGTGATTTTACTTTTCAGCTCAGTCTCTTTTAAGTGACTGAACTTGCTGAAAACTGGCAGCATGTTTTTCCCAAACAGTGCTGCTAGAAGATATGCTCAAGGTCAGTTGTCTCATTATGGGTGCTGTGTCTGCACCTGGGGGGGGGGAAGCGGACCCAAAACAGACCAACGAGGTATTCCATCCCACATACGTCATACTCGGTATAAAAAACGAGAGATCACGAGGGTCTCGTTCCCTTTTCACCCTTCTTCCTTCTTGGAGCCCTTCTGTCTCGGACCCTTCCATCCATCTCAATCCTGCAGTGGCCAAGGTCTGAGCAGAACCCTGCTAGTTCATCTGCCGCTGATCCTGATTTGTGTGTCCTGCATCCTGCTCCCACCTGCTGCTGAGTTTTGGTCTGGGACTTTTCCAGTGCCTGGCTCCGCCGAGCCTCTGGTGATGTTATTCGTCATTGGGGGGAGGGTGTGGGAAGGATTTTATATTGTTTTTGTATACATTTGTACATATTTGTATATATTTCATTATTTTTTACTATTTACAATATCCTGTAGTACTAGTATTATTGTTTCATTAAATCTGTTAGTTTATTTTCCAACCCATAAAGTCTCTCTCCCTTATTCTCTTTTCTCTTCCCTTCTGGGGAGGGGAGAGGGGTTAATAGAGAGTGTCTGTCCAGGATTTAGTGGCCAACCCCGCCCCAAAACACGACAGGGGGGAAAAAAAAACCATGACAGGTGGAAAGAAATGGGGGACTGGGACCACGAGGTCTCTGCCTCATCTCACACTCCTCCAGGCATCCAGATAACATCAGATATGGATCTAGTGATGTTTGCCACCTCGCCCAGTGCTGAGTTTCATGCTTCCAGGCATGCAGCTACATGGTGTACATAACTTGGACTTTGCGACTAACTTTTGCTCTCTCTCTATAGTAACTCCATAATAGAAATACTGTGTTGTTCCAGTGGAGGGCAGTGAGCTCCTTTTGCAAAATATTTCCCCTTTAGGAGTTTGTTGAACATAACTCGACACTGAAAACAGAGCTAGTGGTTGGATTGCAACCTTTGAAAAGGTTAGAACAGTCTTCCTTTTTGTAATAACTGAATATTGCTTAGAGAGATTTATTGTCTTATGTCCACCACTCAATAATTACTGTTCTCTTTTTCAGAGTAAGAGTCTAAGTATTAAACAGCTTTCCCATCTGTGTTTGCTTACCTAAGATCAACAATTTAATCATTGCTCTAAGCAGCGTACCTAACCTTTACACAGACTAATTAGTTTTAATTCCTTCATGTTCCTTCTCCCACTTGTCCTGTTAAACTGGAGAAATGTGTTATTGTGGTTTGAGATCATCCAGGTTTTACACTGAGTATCTGCAGATTATTATTCTTTCCTTCCACTTTGATTATATTTCTTCACAGAAAGTCAGGGTGTGGCGAATGATTTTAAGGGATCTGTTCACTATGTACCTGTTATTTTGCATATGTAAATACATAAGAGGTTTTATGCGACAAATTACAATGTTAGAAGTTGCCAGGTAAGTGTACATGTTCTATTTAACTGCATTAAAGTTACTTAGATTTGGGGAAATGTTATTTACTGAAATGTGGTTCTGTTTTTAGAAGCAGATTTTACATATGAAATCAAATCATTTAAAATGGAAGTCTAAATTTCTAGTAGCACTTCCTTCTGCAGTATGTTTGCCCACAATATGCTAGAACTTTGCACAATAACTCTCCCATCATTACTTAAGATTGCCAGTCTAGAACTTTCAGGAAATGAATGTGAATTCAATTTTAAAAATTACTCAAATTGGATTAAACATATGCATTGACATTTCTGTTCAAAATTTGCTGAATTCACTTTAGAAATAAACATAAATCCAGACAGAGTATTTTTATACTTGAGCATCTACGCAAATATTTAACTCAACTATTTGGCTTTAAAATCTGAAGAACTAAATAATATATCTCTATATCTATAGACAGGGAGAAGTGATGATCAAGAATTGGTTTTATTATCTGCATTTTGCCAGAAGACCACAGGCTTTCAAGATTTGTATATTTTCGTCCTACATGCTCTACAATCTATAAAAAGATTCAGTCTCACAGTGAGAAACATTGTGGCTCATTCTCTGACCTTCCTAAAAAAAATTATTTCACATTTATAGTTGACATTGGTGGAATTATTCTCTGGCACTTTAATGTTTCTTATTCTTAAATAAGGAAGAAGGCAATTGCCTTCCCGATCTTGAACCCATGAACTTTATATAATTATTTAGTAAAAACACATTCCGAAGAAGCATACCATCCCTTAAAAAAAAATCTTGTTTTTAAACCAGTACACAACCTTTTGTTCCTCCTAGAGTAGGGGTGGGAGGAAGTGGTCTGAGCTATACAGTGAAGGTAATTGATGTAGAATGTTGATGAAAACTTCATTCTTTTCTTCCTCCATTAGTAGTTTACACCTCTTGCTAATTTCTGTTGATTCTTATTATTATTTACATTCAATAAATACTGAACCAGAAATTCTACATTCTGCTGGTTAAACTATTTGACATTGCCAGACTACATTAATCTCCTTAATATCAGTAAGACTGGAGATAAAAAGTGATATAGTTCTTATTAAGAAAAATAAACAAAAAAAACCCAGTTCAGGTCTGTAGGTGGAATACCTTTTCACAATCCATTAAACTGTATTTTGTTAGTTTACTGGAAAATTATTTCTGATTAACTACTGCTTGAGGCCCTTAATTTCAAATGGGAGAGCAGATAGCTTCACATATTAAATCAATATTGTGACTATAGTCAAGCACAAAATTAACTCCTTCAGATGTAGTTTTAGTCTTTCAGTATGACTTTTAAAAGTTTTTTTTTCTTTTTTATTTTTTTTGAGCTCTTCAATACAGTTTTTTCTGTCTAGTGACTTTCTGTTTGATATAAAAAATCAAGAAATTATATTGATCACTCAGAACAAAATAGTTAAAAAGACTCACAGACTGATCAATTGTTTATATATTTTGCAAATCTCCAAAATCAATAGTTAGAAGAAAAATGTTAAAGGAGTTAAAGTCAGTCATAGCTTTCATTGCTGCCTTCCATAGGCTTGTTCCTAGGTTTCTCTAAGGTATTTGTTCAGGAGAAACACATCAGATTTACCTATTCCTAGATCAATCAGTGACACAGAATTTCTTCTTGTATTTCTCCTCTCCCTTTCCTCTCTACATGAGAAGTGTTTTAAAGATGTCCACAGGTTCTGCATAGCTCATATTCCATTATTAAAAAAATCGATACTAAATATCCTTTTTCAAAAAAAAAGTGTAGATATTTCTAACCAATTGAGGGAATGGAGGTCATACTCTTTTACCTCAGCTAGACAATGGTTTTTCAAATATTGATCATGTCATAATAAAATAGTAATTTTTGTGTAAATTTAATAGAACTCTCTAAGAGTTGACAGGCAAGTTTGGAAAAGCTAGCTTCAGGTTTCTGAAGTCATGCTGACACCATTTAGACACTGTTAGAAAAACTTGTGTTCAAGACTACTCAGGAAACACCTTCTGGCCTCTAGGAATGGGTTTGCCTGGAGTTGCAACCCTTTCTGCCTAAAACTAACATGAATTTTTACTAGGCTCCTTGCTGCTACCCAGTGCTGCCCAACTGACAAGACGAAGGTCACTTTTAGACATCATCTGTTTGGTCTTAGAAGGAACATATTTTCTGTTGGAAAATTTATCTTTCTGTTTCCAAGGGTAGGACTGGAAAAGGATTTTAATTCATAGAAAACATGAAAGTTTTTATATTTGGCCTCATTGGTATGGCATTTTTTTAAAAATTTGAGTTATAAAAAATACAAATTTGGTAAACATAGTGAGAAGTAGATATCTAATGAGTCACTTCTTATCCTAACTTATATTAATTTGTTTTTTGTAAATTTTCAATATATTAAAAATATTGGGTTTTGTGAATGAAAACAATGCTTGCTGTTTATGAGTTTCATTTGTGAGAAATATAGTTTTCTCATTAGAATATTCTTTACTAACTTGTGCAATCCTGAACATTATTTTTAGCATGGATAATTATGTACCTTAATATCCATGCTAGAAGTACACTATCTATTGCGTGATAAGCTATCACTTACTGATCATCATAAGAAAGAAAAATGTTTAGTGTTCAGGAGAGAAGAACTGAGCCTTCAGTAAGTAATCATTCAGTAAGTAATCCTGTGCAAATCCTATAAAGTTCAACAAGGCTAAGTGCAAGGTCCTGCACCTGGGTTGTGGGGACACCTTATACCAGCCTTCCGGTACCTGAAGGAGGCCTACAAGAAAGCTGGGGAAGGACATTTTACAACAAGCATTTAGTGATAGGCTGAGCGGTAATGGCTTTAAACCGAAAGATCTTGATTAGACCTTAGGAAGAAATTCTTCACTGTGAGGGTGATGAGACACTGGAACAGGTTGGCCAGGGAAGCTGTGGATACCCCATCCCTAGAAGTGTTCAAGGCCAGATTGGACAGGGCTTTGAGCAGTCTGGTCTAGTAGAAGGTGTCCCTGCCCATGGCAGAGGGATTGGACGAGATGAACTTTAAGGTCTCTTCCAACCCAAACCATTCTATGATTCTCCCTAAATAACAAATAAAAACATTTAATAAGTGATGAAAAACACATGATGACATATATTTTTTAAAACATTGGTTTATAGACAGCTTAGTCCCCTATCATAGGCTAAATTAACAATGATTTATAGAGCCAATGCAAATGAGTAAAATTCTACTGGAATCAACTAAGCAATCATTTAGTAATAAGAGAGAATTTGGTCTCCATCTCTCTAATAATGTGCCTAGTTTAACATTAACATATTCATATCAAATGTTACATTTCCTCTGAAATTACTTCTCAACTATTATGCACTAATATAAAAATTCTAGCAGTAGTTTATTGAGGGTTAGCAGCCATTTTATTGACTCCCTAAAATTTTATTGAAAGAATGTTCTTCAAAACCTATTACAAGTATACTTTCTCATTAGTTCTTATTACCAATCTGATATTTAAGTGTCGTAGAGGGATTAGTACCACTTACCTTTGCATAATAATCTATTTAATGGTCTCACCTTTCCAGTATGCATCTTTGGAAGTAGCAATATTACATCTAAAAGACATTTTGATGCAAATTAACTTTGCCCATGGATGAAAGTATGTAGATATCTTTTTTTCCTCATATACCACCTCTGTGTAGCCAACCCATTGTCCACCAGTGATTTTCCATTAGTCAGCAGCAATGGACACAGAAAGTCTGAAAGTATTGAGACAAGATAATATCTTTTGCTGAATTTTCGCTGAATCGAGTAGACTTGTGCCAGCTAAGACTGTACTGTGTTTTTATTAATCCACTTAGTGTAGAGGTTTTCACTCATCAGCAGGCAGCTGATGTTCTTATTTTAAATTAAGTAACCTTAGACCAAGCTTTTGGGATTAAAAAGAAGAAAACATAACAAAATATAGGAATCCCACAAGAAACATTGGTGCTTTGTGAGCTGCTCACAGATAGGCACCAACCTGTGTCCTTGGAGGTCAGTACCTCCTGCCCTGAGGCAACACTTGCCATTTGTTCTTGCTGAATTTCATAAATTTCCTCTTGGTCTGTTCCTCCAGCTTGTCTAGGTACATGTGAATGATGCCTTTTCACTTAAGTATTATTGACTGGTTCACCTGGATTCATTGTCATCTGTAAAGTTTGAGAATGAGCTCCACCACTTTTTCTAGGATACTGATAAATATGTTAAATGGGAGAGGTCCTGCAATATTGCCCTCATGGTATAAAACACAAAATTAGTTGATGGAAATATACTCTGTGAACTGTTTACATGAAGTTTGAATTTCACCACATCAATCATAGTCAGCTCACTGTGATGGTGTCACAGTCCAGGTTGCACTGTTGGACTGGGACACCCCAACCTGACCTGAGCTGGGTTGTGGGTATCCCTGTGACCAGTCTTGGCTTCTACTGTTTCTCAGCAGACTCCCTGGATGGACTCCAGCCCTAACTTATCCTCTCACTTTGTCTGGGTCTGTGGATGGACTGCCATCCCATCCAACCCCTCTTAATTCATTAAGACTTCCTTATTTCCAACAAAACTCTTCTTCAACCCATGAAGTAGGTCAGTATAGAGGAGGAATAGACACATGGAGAATTTCAGGCTCAATAGTATGGTGGAATAAGATAAGAACAGGTTGAAAATTCAGCCTTGACATCATAAAAAATATTTTCTACTGGATAAAATAAACAAGTCTTTTCTAGAATAATACTATAAATTTCAATTTCTTTAAGTAATATTACTGCTCCCTGTGGCACCTACTGCTGGCAATACAAAAAATTCTCAGATTGTTAAAGTATTAAAAAAATGCAGATATTTGGTTTATAATTTTTATTGTCTGCCTCGTGTTTCATGTTCTTTCTTCTTTTGATCAGCCTTGCAGTAAGAAAGCAAAGACAAGCCTAATTTTGCCCAAGTTTGTCTATTCTGTCAATATGTTAAATCCTGAAAAAATGCATAAATGGAAATATTAAAAATACATATTGTAAATGGATCATTTTATTCATTTTTTTCAATAGTTTTCATAGTTCTGTCACTTATAAATTGTTATTTTTCATTTGATTCAGATGATGCTAAAGAAGCCATGCCAAAGGGACCTGGGAGATCACTTTCTAGTTTCAAGAATCTAGTAGAAGGTGCAGGAGAGTCACAAGCACTAAATCCTCATCTTTGTCTTCACAGCTCAGTTTAGTCAACAAAGTACTTGCCTTCCAAGATTTTGTAGTGTGATTAAACCAATTTTCTTTCATCTACAGGAGAGAAGTGGTTATGCTGGATGGTTTTGTTTCCTGCAGCAAAGTAATTTTCTGCATGACCAGCAATAATGTAATCTGGGAGATTTTAATAAGGGACAATTATTTCCAAAATTAAACTTTAAACAGTGTGCAGCTTGTAATAATATAACAGAGAAGCACACAACATTACTGAGCTGCTTTTAAAGATGTCAGCGTTGCAATGCATCCTTTGATGATTCAGAGTAGAACAAGACTGTCAAAACAACAAAGATTCTTCTGCTTTTTCCACAAATTCCCACATTCATAGAGAAAAATCTAAATATTGTTGGAAGTTTTTGTAAAACAATTACTATGTTAGAATAGTGTAAACATCAGAAAACAAAATGCTCAAGTTGGGAACTGTAACATTCCAGCCAGCTTTCTCATTTGAGTACATTGATGATTGATCAGTCTTTAAACATGATCAAAGCCTCATTTTGCACCCAGAAGCCAGAGGCTGTAGAGAAGACATTCAGACACTGCTGAGATCTCAGTTCGACCATATGTAGCTTCTCAAGGAATGGAGCAATGTGAAGTTTTTTACTGTGTGGCAATGAATCAAATGTGTTGCAATTAGCATTAGGACTATAGGATGATCTTTATGACATCTGTGGGTCTTTAACCAGTGCTTTCATTTTTTCTGTTATTTTATAGTCAGTAATTTTCAAAATGTGTTTAAAATATGCCCAGTTACTTTTTATTAGAAGTGAGGAACTCTCTGATGGAAAAATGTCATATTTTCCATTTTGTGATCTTGTTCCAAAACATGAGTCTGCCATAGTGTAACTTTCATTTTCAGATTATTTTAGATTTTGCAATTTTTACCTTGCAAAAGAAATCCTGTAAACAAGATATACACAACTGAAGAGTACAAGCAATTATTTATTTTCTAATACACACAGAGTAGATAGTCAGAACTAATGAGTTACTAAGGCCTAGCCTAGTTAACGTGCCCATTAATATGCTCATAATGAGTCTCTGCTGGCCAGTCAGTCTTAGATTAGGAGGCATTGGCCTGTATACTCTCTGGAATGGGCCAATGTTCAATGTTAATTGATGCTCAGCATTTCTGTTTCACTGTTTCCATTTCCTGGTTTGTATTTTTTTTCCTTACCATTGTCTGCTATTTCATAGCTGTAGTTTTCCTCTTGAATCCTTGAGCTGTTACTATCGCCATTGTCCTACCTCTGTCTTTGTTTTACTTTTCTTATCTTGCATGACTTTAGCTTGTATACTTTCTTATGTATTCTTTTTCAAAACCTAAGAGTTTTAGTGGTATACCTGATCCAAGGTCATGGAGCTTGATACATCAGATGCAGGCACTGTATCACAGACAACTGAACTGCTGGGCTAATGGATATAGAGGGATGCGGGGAAAAAAAAATAAAAGCATTTAACATGTGCAGCAAGACCATTTCTCTTGTTTCAGTCTCAAAAAAAAGGCTAAGATGGAACAGCTGTGTATCTCAAAAATTCAGCATGAGGCAGAAACTTGACATGGAATATTAAATTCTAGAAACCTAATGTCTAATTTCAGCTCTTGTCAGGCAGTCTTAATCAATGGTGCTAGAAATAATAAGCTATCATTTAGGGATCATCTTTTGGTACATGTTTTCATTTGATTCAGATCTGTGTGACAGCTGCCAGATTAGTCAGTACACTACCAGTTTGGCTGGGAGCACTGGCATGTGTGAACTCCTGCTGCCTTAGCTGAAGATACAGTTCTGGGGCTAGTAACAGACCTTTTCTGACACAGATCTCATACTGAGAAGAACGCTATAAGATCCACTCATATAAGCATTGAATAACCTAAGGACAGAATTTGCTTCTAATTCCTTATTATACTGAGCTTGTAAAGTTGGAATGGTTACCACTTTTTTAATGGCTCTGTTTATTCAGAATAACATGCAGAGTAACTTAAAATAAAATTAAACTTAACTTTGGATACTTGAGAAGTTCATTTGGATAGAAAAGCATTTTGCAGAGCACGGAGAATTCAGATCATGAAAGTTTCACTTAGAGTTCAATTAAACTTTTGGGAGTTAAGCATTGAAAATAAAAGTTAATTGGCCAGATTTAACAATAGGAAAATAATAATTAATGCTCTATTAGATTTTTTTACCAGTTGCATAGTTCTGTTTTAATCCTTTTCTGTCATTTTCTTTTGCTTTCCATCGGTGAATCAGAAATTTTAGGAAACAATAGAATATCAGAGTCATATTTCAAATTCCAAAACACATTCATCAAATGAAAACATATTCAGATGGAATTTACTGAAGAAAGCGCAAAGCACAATAATGATTCATAATGATTGTTTTCTTGATACTGGTGTAATTGAGGCAGACAAACTCTTCGGTGAATATGTCTTTAGATAGGAGACTCTGCACAAATGAGTAACTTGTGAGAACTGAAGTAAGACATAGTATGCACCTAGCCAACTGGGAAGTAACAATGTCTAGATCTTAAGACCGATTGACTCTACATCAGCCCTATATTTGCCAGGTTGGTTCACAGTTCTTTGCAGAAACCTGATTTGTGTGAAATGAATGTATTTCTAAAACCCAGGCAAAGTTTTTTCTTTTACTTTTTAATTTTTTTTTAGTTAAAGGATCATCAAGCAAGCTTTTAAAAAATATAGAAAAGCTTCATGTAGTATAAAGACAATTACTTCAGACTTCTCATTAGTCCAGCTGTTGACAGCAATGGATATTTCATCATTGGATAATTGCTTCTGAATGAGAACTTAAATCATGGAGAATATGATCAATTACTTACAACGTGTAGTGTTTAAAATGGTTGTTGAAAAAGACCAAACAATGCACCCCCATAAAAAAATGAAAATACTTCTTAATGAAGTTGTTAACTTCAGTTAGCATTGTGAGATTTCAAAGTCAGAAATGCTGAAAATTTATTAGGATACATGTACCTATCTCAATGACTATTTCAAAATCTCTTTCTGTATCTGTTACATCTGCTGTCGGAACATATGAGTATGAAACAACATTTTAGTGTTAGGAAGACAGTTTTTTCAGGAGTTTAAATGGAGCTTTTATTTCCTGTTCTAGCTTGAATGATGGTAGCATGGAGAAAATAATGTGCCTTATTCTGACAGAAGTTATGCATAACCTGTAAGAGGAAAATGTAAACAATTCCTCTGGTTTTGCGAGATCATGTGAAGTAAAGTGAGAGAATTTCAAACTCATAAAGAGCTGCCTGATTTGTGTGTCTCCTAAATTACTATGTCAACACTTGCAAACAGTTTCTATACTTTCATGTTCAAGTAAAGAGCAGAGGTTTTAAAATAAATTGGATCAAAGGC
Source organism: Mesitornis unicolor (assembly GCF_000695765.1). NCBI lineage: Eukaryota > Metazoa > Chordata > Aves > Mesitornithiformes > Mesitornithidae > Mesitornis > Mesitornis unicolor. The sequence goes on along the minus strand of NW_010158802.1, from coordinate 51,090 downwards.
ATTCCAGTTCCCTGGACTTTTACAAATACTTTTCTTTCCTTCCTTACACTTTGAAATGGACTATTACATGGAATTAAACCTATTCTATGAATTCTATCATCTCTGCATGTTTACAGCTGTCTTTCATTCCAGTTTTTTCTTTGTATCTGATACAAGGTTCAGCTCATGAAAGTACAGAATCACAGAATCACCAAGGTTGGAAGAGACCTGCAAGATTATAAAGTCCATCAACCTAACACCACCATGCCTACTATACCATGTCCTGAAGTACCATGGCCACATGCTTCTTGAACACCTCCAGGGATGGTGACTCAACCTCCTCCCTTGGCAGCCTGTTCCAGTGTCTGACCACTCTTTCAGCAAAGAACTTTTTCCTAATATCCAATCTAAATCTCCCCTGGCACAGCTTGAGGACATTTCTTCTTGTTCTGTCACTAGTTACATGGAAGAACAGAACAACACCCACCTCTCTACCACCTCCTTTCAGGTAGTTGTAGAGAACGACAAGGTCTCTCCTCTGTCTCCTCCAAACTAAACTATCCCAACTCCCTCAGTGGCTCCTTATAAGGCTTGTACTCCAGACCCTTCACCAGCTTTGTCACTCTTCTCTGGATATGCTCCAGTGCCTCAATGACTTTCCTGTAGTGAGAGTCCCAAAAGTGAACACAGTATTCATGGTGCTGTCTCACCAGTGCCAAGTACAGGGGCACAATCACTTCCCTGCTCCTGCCAGCCACATTATTTCTGGTACAGGCCAGGATGCTGTTGGCCTTCTTCGCCAGATGGGTATACTGTTGGGTTATGCTCAGTTGACTGTCAACCCAGGTCCTTTTCTGCCGGGCAGCTCTCCAGCCACTCTTCCCCGCACCTGTAGCACCGCATGGAGTTTTCGTGACCAAAGTGAGGGACCTGGCACTTAGCCTTGTTACACCTCATACTATTGACCTTAGCCCATTGATCTAGCCTATTCAAGTCCCTGTGCAGAGCCATCCTACTCTCAAGCAGATCAGCGCTCCCACCCAGTTTGATGTCGTCTGCAAACTTACTGAGGAAACACTCAATCCCCTCATCCAGATCATTGATAAATGATGTTAAACAGGACTGGCCCCAAAACTGAGCCCTGGGGAACACTGCTTGTGACTGGCTGTCAACTGGATTTAGTTCCATTCACCACAATTCTCTGTGATCAGCCATCCAGCCAGTTTTTAACCCAGGAAAGAGTAAACTTACCCATGCCATGCCCAGCCAGTTTCTCCACGAGAATGCTGTGGGAGACTGTGTCAAAGGCTTTACTAAAGTCCAGGTACACAACATTCACAGCCTTTCCTTCAGCCACTAGACAAGTCACTTGGCCATAGAAGGAGATCAGGTTGGTCAGGCAGGACTTGCCTTTCATGAACCCATGCTGTCCTGGCCTGATCTCTCGGTTTTCCTGCTCATGCTGCTTGAGTGCACTCAAGATGAACTATTCCATAATCTTCCCTGTTACTGAGGTCAGGCTGACAGGCCTGTAGTTCCCTGGATCATCCTTCTGACTCTTCTTGTAGTTGGGTGTCACACTGGCAAGCTTCCAGTCATCTGGAACCTCCCCAGTTAACCAGGATTGTTGATAAATGATGGAGAGTGGTTTTGCAAGCTCTTCCACTAGCTCCCCAATACTCTTGGGTGATACATGTGTCAGTCAAAGAATGTAGGCACATGCTTAGCAATCTGCAAACAATTGCAGTAATTTCTATGAGAACATTCATGCTTTAAGACATTAAACAGTCTTGTATTTGCAAAATTAATATATTAATATATCTATTATTTCTAATAAGTCCACTTTCATTAGGGTGGTTATAACTAGGGTTTGTTTATCCTTTGCTATAAATCACACTCAATCACTGTATTTCTTCTATGTGTGTATATTTTTCAGGAATTTTATGTCTTGTGAATGAATTTTAACAATTAATCTTTAGCAGTATTAAAAAGAAAAATAATCTTATTGGAGTAATTAAGAAAGTAATGTATCATTACAAGTCTTGGAGAACAGTATTTTATACTTTTGTGGATATCAGTCTGAGACTCTGACATTCTGACTATTTTCTGGGGTTTTTTTGGCCTTATATTCAATACTTCCCACCAGGCTGATTTATCACTTGAGGAGATTGCTGTGACTGGCTAAAACCCTAGGACTGAAATGTAAGTCACTGCATAAAAACCTAGAATGGAAGAAGGCTCAGTGGAGATGGGCAAGGGTGATGTCCCCATGAAACTCAGTGAATAATGAAAAGAAGCTGACTTTATCTTAACAGAGTAGAAGCAAGGATGGCCTTTGTTTTAAATAAACAGCTATCAACAGTTGAATAGATCAACTGGTAGTGTAAACATTAGTCAGAACAACTTGAGAGGGAGTGAATAAGTGGCTTATCCAACATAGAGTGTAAAAGCTACACAAATAGTAAAATAATTTTGAAGAGAGCAAGACCCTTGAGCTGACTTCAACCCATGTATTCTTACCTAGCAACTGGGGACATACAGCATTGTGACAGTGAGCATATTATAGCCAGTAATCAGAATCACAATGGGATTGAAATGCACATTGCAATTGTGATATTTTAGTTTAATATGTAAGTTTAATATGTAAGTTTAACTTACATTTATACTCTGTTTTCACTATATTTTGTATCAATCTGCTGAATCAGGAACTCCATATAACATCGACCATCTCCAAATAAGTAAATCCAACTTTAAACATGATTCCTGCTATGTACAGAATATCTAAAAGAACTTGGTTAGAGAGTGTTGGACTCTGACAACTGCCCAGGGAGTAATTATCTCAGCTGGTAACTAAGCACCATACAGCCACTTGCTTACTCTGCACCACTGGGATGGGAGAGACAATCAGAAGGGTAAAGCAAAAGCCACATGCACAAGCAAAGCAAAACTAGGAATACTTGGGAAGACAAAATACCATAATGGCACACGTACCCTCTGCTTCCTCTTTCTTCCTCCAGTTTTTTTGTTGAGCATGACACCATATGGTATGGAATACTCCTTTGTTCATTTGGGGTCAGCTGTGTCCCTTCCAAAATTCTTGTGTACGCCCTGCCTACTTGCTGGGTAGGGTGGTGTAAGAACCAGAAAAAGTCTTGAATCTGTGTAAGCACTGCTTATCAATAACAAAAACATTCCTGTGTTATCAATGCTGTTCTCAGCCCAAATCTGAAACGTAGCCCCATACTAGCTACAATGAAGGTTACAGCCAAAACCAGCACAGTGTATCAGGGAAGAAATTAAAAAGATGAAAATTCAGAATAAGTATGAGCTCAGGAAATCTGGCACCTTATTTAGAAATACAAATATGTGCCTGTGGAAATATTTCTGAGAATAGTAATGGAACACCACCTATAAGAAGACATTAAGCTATAGTAAGCCAGATACAAATAAATGTCTTCTAGGAAAGCAGAGTGTAGTAATAGCAGAGGTAATAGCACATTATCATAAGTTTTTTTCCCTCTTTGGTGATTCTTATACATGGGAATGAAAGAGCATTTTACATAGCTGAGTAAATGCACTGATACTCAGAGCATTACAGCTGCATTCCATTACAGTTTCACAATAGATTGGTAGTTATATTTGTAAACAAAAATCTGTTGAAAAGCTTACACTTTATTAGAAATAGTTTAATAGAAGTATTCATCCAGATGAATGGTTTTCATATCCAGATGTGTTTTCTGAAGTTTTCTCCATATCTGTGTGGGAGCTGACTATCCATCTGCTTAATCTTTCCTGCTAGTAGATTTTGGAACTCATTAATCACCTTCATGAACTAGCAACCAGTGAAAAACTGAACAGAAAGCTTCAGATATTGTGAATAGTTAAAAGTTATTTCCTTTACAGTGTCTTTCAGCTCCCACCATACACTTAGTTGCAATTTCAGTTTGTATCTCTTTTCTACTCGTGGTATAGTTGCATCATTTGGAGATAATAACATTTTTAAAAGAAAAAGCCTGTTACTTTTTAAGTGAGGACTTCTTCCACCCCTTGAGTACAGTATAGAAATGAATAGTTTCTGTCATGCCAGTAGTTTATGATGTACTAATGTGTCACTTACAGAAGTGCAATGTTATTTGCATTTGAAGTATACTGATTTCTGTGAGAGTTATTGAAAAACATTAGAGCCTGCAGAAGTTGGTATTAGACTTTAATACTTGTGGATGTCAGTGAACATTGAATGTTCATCATCATATTAGTGATCAGTGACATCATATCTAATCATGTGCATAGTACTTGTCAATGCTATTTTTCATATTGAATATGACTCTGCAGTGTTTTTCAATTACTTGTATGGTCTCTAATTCCTTCTGGTTTATTGGACATAGCATCAAATAGAGTCCTTTGTTATATAGTGCTTGAATTACTTTGCTTTGTGTTTTGAGATGAAGACACAGCATTTACAGTCATTCTTAAAGATGCATGTAAGGAAAACCAGTGGACTGTTAGTCTTTGAAAGGAGTGCTTTGAGAAGACTTAGGGAAATTATCAACATTTCACAATTATAAATTAATTTTGCATTGCTGATGAAATTTCATTTCCTCTCTTATGCAACCTTGCACTGGTAAGTACAAACTTCTTCCCCCCTACATATAGCTACTTAGTAATGATGGCAATGTTTTGCGTGATTTTACGTGCAACTTTCTCCAAAGAGTCTGAGTTCATACTATGCTTTTATGTGCATTTTTTAGTTTTAGGAATAGACTTTCATACTGTGTTTTTATTTCCTTTTTTTTAGGTATGCAGGGAAACTATATTATTATTGTTGTTATTATTGCTATTATTATTATTATACTTTCCTCAGAAAATAGAAGGCAACATGAAAACTTTAAATTATGCCAGGTTCTTCACTGCATTCATGTCATAGTTCAACCCAGCAAGCAGCTAATTATCACACAGTTCACGTGCTCAACTCCTCCCACCCCTCCCTGGTGGGATGGGGAAGAGAATCAGGAGAGTGAAAATAATGAACTTGTCAGTTAGATAAAGACTATTTAATAATTGAAATAAACCAAACTGAAATAATAATAATAATAATAAATCAAAGTTATACTCAGCTCATAAACAACAGCCACTGGCAGTATGACAATGACAACAAGACAAAGGAGGGGTAAGCCTCAGAAGCCTATATGGGCTGCCATCACAAAGTGGAAGGGAAGAGAGGGAAGGAAGGGTTGAAGGGCAAACTTCCCAACTTATAGTGAGTGTGATGTTTGAGGGATAGAATACATCTCTTTTGGTAAGCTTGGATCACACCTGGATCACCTGTCCTGCACTACCTGTCCCAGAGAATCCTGAGCTTTCACTTTCCTCCCCCTCCTCTTATGCAGAGAGGAGGTTAAAAAAAAAACCAACAACAAAACAAAACAAAAAACATGTACTCATAGGTGAAAGAATGAAGAACAAAACCTTGAAAAAATTTAATGTTCGCATGTTATTATGTAAGTCCCAGCACAACTCAAAATAAAACTCTCACTAATTCCTAGGAGGGAGGGGAAAAAAAATCTCTGTTCCAGCAAAACCAGGACAAATTAATAGAAATCTGCAAATCCTTTGAGGCTTGTGGAACTTAGGAACAACAGCAAGAGCTAACCACATATTTAGAGCTTTTAATGGAAGCACCACAAACAAACCACTGCAAAAATTATTTATCTAAATTAAGTGAGGTTTTACTGATGACTAATAGATAATATCATAGTAATAGGTAGTGTAATGGTTTCTTATGGGTTTATCTGTTCTAAACTTTTGTGGTGAAACAGAATCAGGCACGTTATCCCAGCATTGTAATATATTAAAAAAAATTTTTTTCCAACCTATCTTCCATAACTTTGTGGTGAAGGAATGCTAAGCATTCCTTTAGGAGTCTGCTTCAAAACTTTGTGCCTTTGGCATTATCTTCATATGAACAGTCACTGCTAGACCCATTTGTAGCTAGTCCATGTCTTTTATCTGATATTGGCCAGCATCACTTCCAAATAAGCACTGAAGATTTCAAAACAGGCAGATAGGGGATAATAGCCTCCCAGCCACATGATGTTAATATAAGATTTGATAATCAGAGATGAAATGAAAAAAAAAATGCAGTGCAAATTCTAATAAGCTTTCTAGTGATTTTGTGAACAAGGTATCTTATAATTATTCTTTATATTATCTAGATAAATTTTTGTAAGTACACATTTTTTTACTGCTTGCAGCAATCCCTTGATCACAATACTAGGGAGAAAACAAGCATGTGGGAGAAGTTCCTTCTTCTAAAAATTACAATACCAGTATAAAACAGGGGACAGCATTTCAATGCAACCAATCTGAACGAAGTGACAGAAGATTTGTTTAATTTCCATAAGTTCTATACAGAGAGAAAACCCATTTGAAAGTTTAATGGAAGTGTTAGTGTCTAAGTGGTAACTTGCAGCAGAAATACATAGAAGGAAAATGTGGAAATCACTTAGTAAATGTCAAAACTATAATTTGCTCTTTCCTCTTAATACACTGCACATAGTTTATCTACTCCACTGCTCTTACACAGTATAAAGAACAAAAGTTCAGGGCATAACAGGTTAATGAGACATTTGTAGCAATATAAATGAGGAGGTTAGGAGATTTACATTAATGTAAGCTACAAGATGGATTAATGTAATTTCTGTTTGCAGCCTCAGATTTAATTCATCAGTGTTTCCAGGAGAAAATGCATTATTGAGAACATGCTTCAAGAGAATTTTGGAGTATGGTTATATTAATAGTGTAAAACTGGAGACATTTATTATAAATACAGATGTTTTATTCCATAAAATGTTGAGCAGTTTCCTAATGGAATGTAGCTTTTCTTTGATAACAAGGTGAAGTAGTGACAGTTCTGTGTCTAAATCTTGGAATACCTGTGAACCAAAGTGTGAAACTACAGGTGGAAAAATTGCAGAGTTCAAAAACTACATTTTGTTTCCTTCATCATACTTACATCACTAATTTGATTGCTTTTCTAAAACTTTTATTTGCATGTCTTCTGTATTAATCTTCTGAAATTATCAAAATAAAGTAAATTAAAAACTAAATGAATAAAAATACATTTTTTATTATGAGGTACAACAAATTAGTCCTAACACACTGCTGATACTTAGTTGTATGATAAGCCCCAATTTAGAATAGGATTGAAGAACAAGTTTAAATAATTTGCTGAATAGAAATGGATTTATATACATGCATAAATATCACTATTGCTTTTCCCTCTTGATCTTTTAGTGTATTCGACCTGATTACTATTACTTTAAATAATCCTTTATGATTATTCTTTTTTTGCAGCAAGAAACACCCGAAATGAGGCAAACCTGTAGCTCAGTACTGTAAGAACTAATTACTTTAATGTATGAATACAGTTAAAATTGTAAAAGTGTCCTTATTTTAGGGAATTCATACTCGTGTAAAAGATAGGAAGCAAAATAACCTCTCAATGAAGAGAAGGCGGCTCTTGGCCACTTTCTTTCCATTTGTCTCTACCTCCCAAACTGCAGCTCTGTGGCAGCCCTTGCTGTAGTAGCTGTCTCTTTAAACCAGCTTTGTCAGTTTAAGTCCTTTTATATAAATATAAATGTCATCTACAGTAAGAATGATTCTATTATTTCTGTGTTGTTGTCACATTAAATGGTTAAATACTATGTTCAGACCATTTTAAAATATAAGACAGGCAAGGTCAGAAAGTCCAAAGATGGTATTTCACCATAAATTAATGCATTGATTAGTTCCTGGAGCTTTTCTCTTTTCTTCTGAGGTAAAGTTAAGGCAAGAGCAAAAGGAAAAGTTTGTAATGGGATAGGGAAAGTGAAAACTCTATGCAACGTTTAGGTACATTGTATTATCCCTCCAGGCAGTGAGTGTGGAAAAGAAAATACTAGACAGATACGGTTTTTATTGCCAAGATCTTGAGGTATTACAGCTATGTGCATTTCTTACCTGTGAGTAAATTAAGAGCAACTTTCAAATGATATTTGGGTACAGGAATCCAGACTTCTGAGTGCCACTGATCGTACCTCTCCATTTAACTTTTCAAAAATCTGAATTTTGATTTATTGTCCTTTTTTTGTTGGGTTAGAGGTTTGTTTATTTGTTTGTTTGTTTTTTCATTGAAATTAGAAGTTCATGTAATTACTTTTGGTATGCAAAAAGATCTAGAAAGATCTGGAAAAAGGAAAATTAATTAAAGTATTAGTGTATTTTTTTCTAGATGAAATACTAAAAATTTTTTTTCTAAGATTATCTTAAGTAAAATAGTAGAAAAATCTTTTGGATGATTAGGTGTTGTATGTTTACAATGTTTTTTCTTTTGCTCTTTTCCTGTGTTACTAAAATAACAAATAAACAAAAAACCCTGTGAGCATCCAGTTTTTAAAAAATATGGAGTCATTTATATAATCTAAATCAAGAGGTAGAATTCACTAAAATACTGTCTGTGGTTACTTTTTATTTCAGCCTTTCAGCAAGAAGGAGAGCTGTACAGTCTAAAATATCTGTATAAGACTGGTGCCATTGTTAGCTTTATGCAAAGATGCTGGTCAAAGGAAATACAGTAAGTTATCTTTTTGTATAGTTTGGACAAGAATAAAAATGAGATCTTACGCTGGTGACTCATATGTTTGATCATAAATTACAACTGGGAGTAATGTACGGCAAGGCAAGACCCTGTCACATATAAATATATTTCCAAGTTTATCCCAATTGCTAAGAAATTCTTTGAAAAGAGGAAGCTGCAATGACATCAAAACTCTTGAAAGAGAGGAGGCTGCTTTTGTGATAAGAATTGAATCAAAATGACAGTGTTTTATCACTGTAGAGATCTTAGCTAAAATTTCCTTCCCCATTTACTTTCAAAATAAACAGAAATAGACACAGCAATGCCTTTAGCAAAGGGTGTGGTACTTCTGCAACACTTCTTCCTCTAAGAAAGAGTTACTAAGAGTGTGAGAGAAGAAGAAAATTGTAAGCAGAGGTGAGGGAGGGGCAGAGGCAGACATTTTGCACCATTCTTGAATCACACATAAGGTAAGGATGGCTAAGTATCCTGGGACTGGGATTTCAGTTCTGAAAATAGAAAAAGATGTGAGTCCCTTATAAAAGAAATGTATGTGTATAAATGCCCTATTTGGCACACCATTATTCCTAGTGCAGACTTTGAAGTGAGATAAGGAGAGACAGTGTATCCCTATCCTTTTTTTATCAGCTAATTTTGAACAGACAGGAAGCAATGGGTAGGATTAGGAGATGCCTCTAGCACAACTGTTTTACTCATTCAGTCCTTCCTTCTGTGGATATATTTCAGTGTAGAGAGCCTTAGGCTAACCACTGAAAAATTTCAACCTACCTAATCACTGAAAAATTTCAATGTACAAGAGTAAGTTTGGCATAGTAAGCCTTGTAATCTTTAATTTGATTGTAGTCATCTACATCTTAATGGTTTTGAATTCTAAGATGACTTCCAGTTACTTGTCCTCTTTCCTAAGTATCAGCATGATTCTTCTCACATTCTGTGAGGAGTTCTAGTAACAATAAATTTCAAGACTTTTAATACTTCCAGACAAAGATATATGTTTTCAATGGTTTCCTACAGAGAGTTAATTTCCCTCCTTTTTGCATGCCCTTTGGGTCTTTTTTGTTATTTTACCTCTGTGTTTCAATTTTAAACTTGAAAGACAAGAGACTGGCAGCCATATAAGAAAAACGGCTGAAAACTGCTCTTACCCCTCTGTGCCCTCTCATTTCTGTTCAGATGTTCACTCCTCCCCTCAATTTCCAAGCTAATTTCTGGCCACCTAGTACTAGCAAACCCTATTTAGAATATAAAAATTATACATGTCAACAAAGCATTTCCAACTGTTTTTGACATTTAAGGAAGACATTATGTCAATGTATTTCTTTGTAGTTTTCCGACATACCATTACATTCTCTTATGATACGTTATTATCTTTAAAAGATGTATATAATAAAATTGTTATTAATTAAAGTTTAAGGATCTTGTATAAGCTCTATTTAAACTCCATTATTTTAGTCATTCCATAAAATTATGTTGATGCAAAACAGACTGTTAATAATTTCTGTTTTCTAACACTGGTAAATAAGGAGTTTGGAGTGAAAAGTTAAGTAACTGCAAGAGGTTAGTGTCCCATACTCTTTCATAAATTCCCAGCTTCCAGCTGTCAGTAGAATGGTTGATCCTTGGTAGAAGAATCTCCTGAGTTTCATCCCTGTATTTATTGCCAGGAGATATAGAAATTTATGTAGGAATTGTTGTAAATCACAAATTAATATGGCAGTTGGCCATATTAAAGGCTTCAAATTCAAATTACTTATTTCAGTCAGGATAGTGTTTTTGTTTGACTTGAGTGCATGCTCAGCAAGTTTGAGGACGACACCAAGCTCTGTTGTGCAGTCGGCACACTGGAAGGAAGGGCTGCCATCCAGAGGGAACTGGACATGCTGAGTAGGTGGGTCCATGTCAACCTCATGTAGTTCAACAAGGCCAGGTGCAAGGTCCTGCACCTGGGTAGGGGCAGTCCCAAGCACAAATACAGGCTGTGCAGAGAACTGCTTGTGAGCAGTCCTAAGAAGAACTTGGGAGTGTTGGTCAATGAAAAACTAAATATGAGCTGACAATGTACACATGCAGCCGAGAAGGCCAACCGCTTCTTGGGCTGCATCAAAGGAAGTGTGGGCAGCAGGTCAAGGGAGATGATTCTGCTCCTTCAATCTGCTCTCATGAGACCCCACCTGGAGTACTGTGTCCAGTTCTGGGGCCTCCAATATAGGAAGGCCATCAAGCTGCTGGAGTAGGTCCAGAGGAGGGCCTCAAAGATGATCAGAGGGCTGGAGCACTTTCCCTATTAATGTAGGCTGAGAGATTTGGGGCTGTTCAGCCTGGAGAAGAGAAGGTGCTAGGGGGAACTTACTGCGCCCCTCCAGTATTTAGAAGACCAGTATTTAGTATCTAAGAAAGATGGAGAGGGACTTTTTACAAGGGCAGGTAACAACAGAACTATGGGGAATGATTTTAAACTGGAGAAGGTTAGATTTAGACTAGATATTAGGAAGGAATTCATTACTGTGAGGGTGGTGAGACACTGGCACAGGTTGCCCAGGGAAGTCGTGGATGCCCCCTCCCTGGAAGTGTTCAAGGCCAGGCTGGACAGGGCTTTGAGCAACCTGATCTAGTGGGAGGTGTCTCTGCCCATGGCAGGGCGGTTGGAACTAGATGATCTTCAAGTTCACTTCCAACTCAAACCATTCTATGTTTCTACAACTTAGGGTAGGTCATGAAGCGCACAACTTACCAACACCAGATGGTGTTACCAGGCTACTGATGATTTTGGGATAACTGACCAGATGCACCTTCAGTCACCTCTTTTCTTTTTACACATAATATAATAAAAACAAGCTTTTCATTATTTTCTTTTTATACTGTGAATTATAACTGTAGTATTCAAATCATGGGCACATTGTAGGTATGCATTTATGCCTGTTCCAGTTTTACTCTTTATTCCATTTCTAGTAACTCCTAAAACTCTAATTGCTTTTCTTGTCTACAGCTGAACTGTATTTGATGAGCTTCATTTATAATGTACATTGATATCGAAATCTTTTCTTTTTAATCAGTTGTTTCTTAGGTGTGGGAGAGAGGAAAACTTAAATAATTTAAGATTAATATATCTTTTTTTTTCCTTTCTCCCTCTCCTCAGCCTTTTCTATCATCCTTTTGAGTTTTGGTGACCAGCTGTCTGATAATGTTTTGATGTTACTTGCACTGATTCACAACTCCACCTCTTTAGCAATGACAATTAACAAAACTTAAAATACAGATAACCTTATCCTGGGATGATTGGTGGGAATGACCAAATAAAATATTGCCATTATATGTATATGTGGGAAGGAAGGAAAGAAAGACTAGCTAAGATGACCTTAATCTTCAGGGTCAGTGTTACATTTACAAGGTACATAACCTGTAGAGGAGGCATGACTTGTGGTTTGTTTACAATGCTGTAGAGATTGTTGTGGTTTAGCCTGGCAAGCAGCTGTACACCAAGCAAACACTTGCTCACTCCCGCTCCCAACCTTGATGGGGTGGTGGTGGGGTATAGAAAGATTAAAAGTGAAAAAACTCATGGGTTCAGATAAAGACCATTTTAATAATTAAAAAATAAATGAAACTGAAATAATAATAATAATGAATTGTAATAAAAATAGGAACAATGTTAATAAAGCAATCATTATACCCAGCTCACAGCAGCAGCCACTGACTGCATTCTCAGTAACACTGGGAACAGCTCCGGTGAAAACATGATAGTCATCAAGTTGGGGAGAGGAACCAAATGGCAGACAAGACCTCTAGTGATGGCAGCCATCTGAAGAAGAAGGGCATCTCAAGCAAACTCCCCAATTTATAGTGAGTGTGATGTTTACTGTATGAAATACATTCTGTTGGAAAGCTTGGATCATGCCCAGGACATCTGTCCTGGGTCATCTGTCCCGGAAAACCCCAGGCTTTCACTCCTGCCCCATCCTTTTGTGCAAAGAGAAGGGGGGAAACAAAACAAAACAAAACAAAACAAAACAAAACAAAACAAAACACACCACCACCACCACCACCACAAAGCAAAACAACAACAACAAAAAAACAACCCAAGAGAAATTGAACCCAAATTGAAAGACAGTTCTTGAGTTACTGTAACCACTATTCTCAAAAAACCAAAATATTGGTGTGCTACCAAGATTCTTCTTAGCATGAATCCAAAACAATATCATTAGCTACTATGAGGAAAATAACTATCCCACCTAAAGCTACAATACCAACTTGTTTTCACTAAATCAAACACTGCAATTCTCTCAGAAATGCAGCTCTGGTGAACAGAAAATTGAATTCTACAATTCAATCCCAGTAAAACTAGGATAAGATGCTAGACTTCAATGATACAGAAATATCTACTGTAGAGATTTTGTAAAAAGTTGTGCCCTTTGGATGGATTGCTGTGTTGCTTACCTATATGCTTTCTGGCTTTTCCAAGGAATGTTGGTAGACAGCTCAGGCAAACCTTCCTGCTTATAAAGGTTCCTCAGATTATTTCCCCTCATTTTCCCATTATATTTCATCTTTTTACAACTTGTTAGAAACGTATGTCATATTGCAGAGAAACTCAATCCTCTTTCATTTGCAAACTATTTGCATAACTGAATCTAGTTATTTTTCTTCATAGATAGCTAATGCTATAGACTGGTCTACATTAGGAAAATAGGTCATGTTTTGAAAAAAAAATTACTAATGGTTCAAATAGCATGAAAAGCAGAAAGAAAAACGGTAATGAAATCTTAATATGTTTCAATACCAGGAGAAATTGAAGCAATCTCAGCTTAAAGACATGCTCAAAATCATTAAAAAAACAGGAGTAGAAATGAAAAAAAATAATTTGAAAAGTCAGGAGATTAATAAAAAATATTTGAGTTGAGAGAAAATTCTGTTAGATAATAATGTAGAAAAAAATGCTAATTTGAGCATTTGTGTTTGCATGATTTATGCATGTCTCTCTCTTTAAATACATAGTAACAGAGCAGCAAAAATCATCAAATTTGTGGTTTCTCCTGAAGAAGGTATTATGTGAAGAGATTGAGAAGTAGTAGGAAAAGCACACCAAAAGCAATGCAAAATATCTGTGTTTGTCACTCTCTACAGCTAGATCCATTGCAGCGTGGGCATAATGCTTGGACAACAATATATGCCTGCCACACTGCTGGATCCACTTGCTCGGAGATGAACAGATGTCTTGGGTAACCGCAAGAGGAGAAACAGTCTCACACATGGTTTTCCTGTTAAAGGGAGTCACATTGTGAAAGCAGCATAATGTGCTTAAGAGCATACATTTTTACAAAAGGAGCAAAAGTGAAAAAAAAAAGGTGCTTGTTAAAAAGAAGAAAATGCAAGCAACTGAAAAAGTTGAATCTTTGCAAGTGGGTTGGAGACTGAGAAGAGGCATCTGGCATTACTAAATAACTGATGTCAGGGCCTTAATTGCACCATGAGGCTCTAATTACCCTGAATTGTTTTGGCAGAGAGGAGCTGTTATGGACTGAACACAATCCCTCATTGCCCTGTGCTGCTTGGGAACAGGAGGTAGAGAAGTTAGAGATCAAGGAGTGAAGGTAAGCCACGGAAACAGGGTTGAGGTGAGTCGGAAAGTACTATTTTAATTTTTTTTGTCTTTGTTTCTCACAACCTGAATCTGTTTTAAAACAGATTGTCATGGGCAATAAATGAAATTAATTTTCCCTGTTTCAAGTCTAATTTGTGCATGACAGTAACTGGTCAGAGATCTTCCCTCTTTTTATCTCACCTCATGAGCTTTTCCATCTTACTTTCTCCCTCTGTCCTATTTAGGGGACAAGAGTGAGAGATTGGTAGTTTGGCCTTCAGCTAAGGTTAACCTGCCTCACCTGAGCAGCCTCACCTGGAACCTCCAGACCATGCCTCCTCAGCTCATTGGGTTGGGAGCTCCATGTGCAATTACACTGTGCTTGTTCATTTGCAGTCCAGACTCCTGAAGGTGCCTTGTACCTATGTTGAAGTCTTGCTTCTAGTTCTGTTTCTAGACCTTTCTCCTATAGCTCTGACCAGAATCCCTGGATGAATTCTGGACTGGTTCACTATCTTGGTTGTCTGGAACAATCAACAGAATCTGCTATCTGTACGCTGCTTTGGTACTGTGGGACTGTGCTCTGCTCAGTGACAGCATTGGCCTGCCTTTGCTGAGATCATCCTCTGTCTCCAAGCAGTCCAGCTCTCACAGTTCCCTGAAAATCGGTTACTTAAATTACTAAGAGTGCATCATTCACTAAGTTGGATTATTGTCCAAATGAGGACAACAACCATATGCTTTTGAAAACTTTATGTAAAAAAGTCAAAAAGCAAACTTAAGGGCAAATCCAGAAAACAATAAATCAAATACTAAGTGTTTTTATTTCTACAGTAACTTCTGCCTCATTGAACCACTAGAAATAAATACTACCTGAAGTAGACTGTACAGATTTTCACAGTGCTATTCTTATTTATTTCATTATCTATGATGATAGAAGGGGAAAAGATCCAGATATTTAATCTACTGCTATTACAGAAAGTAATTTGCAAAATAAAACTTGTTTGAATAACAAAGGCTTACTTTATTTTTATATTTGTAAATGTTTGGATTTGTAATATTTGGAACTTAAAATATTTATTTCAGCATAATTTTCTATACAGTTTCTATCATTTTCACATAATTAACCCTAAACTTTACAAAATTCATGAAGTCAGTTGTTTGAAATTCCCCAGCTGATTCAAATGCTTTCTCAACTGTATTGTTAAGTATATGCACATACTTCCCATGTGTTGTGAAGAGCGATAAAGAAGTATATGTCAATTCAGGTTTACACTGTGTTAGAATAGCTTACAGATATGTTAGCACAAGGTCTTATAGACATAATTTCAAAAATTTCTATTTTCTGGAAGCAGAGAATGCCATGTTTTAGGAAGGGGTCCATGGTATGTGAGTCTTCTGTGGGAACCTGTATGAGGAGTAGTTACTCCACAGGTGTAAGGCTTCTACCAGCATTAAGACAGCACCATAAGCAGGTGCTTTATTATGTAGATATGTGATTGGTTGCTCTAAATCATTGAGATAAGCAAAATTGTTCATTATCACAAAGTTTGTACCATTACCTGTTCAGACACTGTATAGAATTTTAGTGAAAGCTTTGAGAATTTCTTGGTCTATGTTAGAAAATTACTTCCTTTGGTTTTTGTTTCAAAAGCTCTAGTTTGTGTTTTAGTAAGCAGCTGAACTAGTGCTCTGCTCTTACATAGTTCCAGTTTGAACTCTCAGTGTTCAATTTTTTTTTTTTTAATACAAAATTATACTTTTAAGCATAGCATTATTATTTGGGAATTTGTGCTAAGGTATTTTATGTTAAATTATGTATTTTAACAGCTAAACTTTGACTGATTTTGTAAGTGTTTGCTAGGCTCAGCTTGCTCACTGCTTTGTTAGTTGCAAACTGTTACTATAGAGCATTAGACTCTTCTTTGCAACTAAATGGAGATAGAGTTTTGTAAAAGAAATAATATTGATAAAATTCATTATTAAGTTAAGCAGCAAGAAATCACAAATGCAGCCTATCATATCCTGATAGACTTATATGGCTCTTGTGTTTCTACGAAATGAGATGTGGAAAATGGTCAGGGAATATATAAGTAATCAACTGCATGCACTTTGCTGTGGTTGTATGTAGGTGGATTGACAGTCACCGTCCCTGCTGTTCCAGAGTGATTTTTCTCTTCTTCTTCTATTTTTTTTTCAGCCTCCTAAATTCAATTCTAATCCCCCTGGAAATATAAAGTAAAATTTTATTACATGTTTCATTCCTGCCATTCATATATATCATCAATGCATGATGGGTGAACTTACAAGGAATTCATTCATAGGGTATATTGACCATATTTTATTTTTCACATATAATCCCTGTAACAAGGCTGTACACTTCCCCAATTTCATTACTATTCACTGTTTAGTTAATGCATGTGGATCCTCACCCATTTTCAGTGCATGAATGAAACAACATTGAATCTACCTCCTAATGTGAATGTGGTATTACTGTAGCTGTAGCTAATAGCCAGGTTCATTCAGTTATTAAAAAAAATACCAAGAAATCACTTAAATCCCAGAAGATCAGACCAGTATCCATAGTTATGTCAATGTGGTATGTGGATGACCATGATATTTTCTTACTGAATTTTCTTGAAGTAAATTCTGTTCAATGATTTAAGTATTCTGGGTGTCTTCATGAGTTCAGCTGTTGATTTAATAAATATTTTTCAAATACAGTGTTAGAGATACAAACTGTTACAACACTGTGCACTACAAACAACTGTATTTAAAAATCCAAGCCAAATTCTATGCTGTTCTGCAGCATTATTCAAGAACAAATTCCATTCAAAACCAATATTGCACAATACTATGGCATACTTTTAATATCTCACAAAGGTGTTACATATTATAAACTTGAAATAATAAGTAATTTAATAAATGAATATTTGGAGAGGGACCTAGGACTTAGTATTTCCCAGGAGTGAAACACTATCTTCCTTAGGACAGAATAAAGTCTAAACAAATTTTTTTGAGTTCCTCTTCCCTCTCCCCATTTTTTCCCTTGTAGGTTTTGGGGGATTAGAGAGGTTTGGAACAAAATGTTTCTTTTTAATTACTTTTTGGTATATTTATGTGTGTTTTCAATTGTTGTGATAGCATTAGTAGGTGGAATACTCTTTTTTTGTTTATTGGGACCTACATATAAAGTATCTGTTCCTATAAGAAGTTCATAGCATTTCAAAATATTGACCTATATATCCAAATGTATTCCTATCATAATTATTAATATATTCGATGAATTTGCATTTAATTTTTCCCTTAATTTTTTTAATAATTCAACTGGTAAACATTTAGACTGCTGATTATGGAAAGTTAAGATTTTAAAAGGCTCTTGCGTTACTACTACTAGATGGAGCTCAATGTAACTTTTTAGGAACAAAAATGCTTTTAAAATTAAATATTCACTGACTCTGTCCTGGGAATATTTCTCAGGTGCAGGATGGGATCTGAGAGTGTAAGCAATTGCACAGGAAACAAATAAAAACAAATCTGTGTCCAGATTATATAGTTAACAGAGTGTTTATGTGTTTGGAACTTTGATTTTTGACCTCAGTCTTGTGTGACAACTGATCAGCCAGTTGCAGTTTGCTCTTGAATAACTGTGATATTATGCTGAATTCATCACCTCCTACAGCCTGTCTCAAGATCAGTGGAGTAAGAGGCTGCTCTGCCTGAGGCTCAGCAGCCAGTCTCTACCACTATTAGAAATGAACACCTAATAAACAAGTCTGATTTCCGTCTATTCCTTTGATGCACAAGGATTTAGGATGTTAGACTGCTAGTCTCTAAACAGAAATGTTGGTGGCAGTGTTCATATGCATTTGATAAGGCAGTTAGAAGAAAAGCAGATGATACCTATTGCATCTATGTAGGTAAACTCTTTTTTAAAGCAAAAAGGGGTACTCTATGTACTGTCCAGATGGAATAGTTTTGTTTTGTATTGTCTTTTTTCTCTCTGGTTGAGTAAGAGATATCTCTTCCTTTACTTTTTTTCAGCTCAGTGTACTATGATCTCCTGTAGTCTGAAAAACTTACTCCTTAAATTGGACATTGCTGTAAATTTTATTTAGTATATTTCCCTGAAAAATTGTAAGATTAGCATTTATAAGTGGCAACTACAAAAGATGAAAACAAGCAGTTAAAAAGCTTAGGCAGGAAGGATAAAATATAACTCATTTTAAGAGCTGATAAAAGTTTTTGTGAGGTTTTAGTGTATGGATATAAGTGTTGACTATTTGGATGAAACATTACAATGCGACCAGAGAAAATGAGAAATGTAGGATATGCAATATTAATAGTTATCCAAGAGCTCTTTGTGATGACTGCTTTTGGATAATTCATTGCAAAACCCATGTCAATAGTTCTGTGAGCTCATGCATGAAGTACTAAAAGCTTTGTAGTTATAGTAAGGATAAATTCCCATGTGTCAAAATGATCAGTGAAGGAAGAATTACTTTGCATTACTGAAAGAAAGTTAAGACACTGAACATAACATTTCAAAAGCATCTGTCTCAGCTGGAGTTTACAAGTTCTAGCTCTGCTAGTCAAGGGTATGACAAGTTTCAACTTGCTTTGTAAATTTACTGTTGGATACCTACCCTGTAGTTCTTTCTTCTCTCTGCAGTACCTGATAAAAATAATTATTATTTTTGCTTAAAGAAGTATTTTCAGTTCAGGGAATCATTGAATACTGCCCTAGTGATCTCTCAGAACTTTGGAGGAATTTTTACTTGTTCCTATTTTGTAACATTTGCAAACTAGATATTCAAGCATCCTGATAAAGAAATAAGCCAAGTTCTACGAGGTATTACCTGTTGAGTTGTAGAGCTAATTGATGCAGATCAGTCCCACAATTCGTGTCTCAGTACCTCCATATCTCCACCTTGGGAGGCTCATTCAGTCCAAGAATGCTTCTGTTATCTTCCTGCCCTGCCTTGGAAGAACACAATAAGCGGGGAAGAGTACTGTTTCTGGATCTTTTGTTTTTAATCTGTTCCAGCAGATTGGAGTTTTTCCCTCTGGAAAACAAATCTTGTTCTAATAGCATTTTAATATTGTGCTGCTTTAGTAGCTGGACATCATCTTGGTTTGCCTACCTTAAGGAAAAGTTGGAGACAATTTCACCTTCATAGTCTGGCTGATCTAAGTTTCCTCCACAAGCATAGTGAGTAGGGATGTCAAATGAGGGCCTTGATCCTAAAATTAAGAGGATATATTTTCCTTTAATAGGTCACACTGGTTGGAGAAACTATTTATTACTTCTCTATGAAATAAGTTACCATGCGAAGAGGAACAGTATGCTGGTGATCTCAACTAAGCTGGCCTTGATAGGATTTTAATGAACAAGATCTGCTAATGTTCAGTCCAAAAGATTATTTTAGACTAAATCATAATGCTCAAGAAACTTAGAGTTGTTAGGTGATGCATAATTGACTTTTATGATGATTACTCTTAAATGGATGTATTTGTGCCATTTTTCTAACTTTCATGTTGACTGAGTCGTTGCAACATCTGGGTTCTGCGATAAATGAGGGAAATTTTAATTTGTTCTGATTATGTCCCACTATGTCAGGGAGCTCTCATATGGCACCATTTGAGTATTTTTTCTGTTGTAGTCCTTTATTACCATCCATATATCATTTTCCCTATTATCCTGTAATATACCTCTGAATAGCTTATCCTTGTTAAACATATGTCCCTAGCACTATCTATGTGCTCTTTCACTGGTGCAGTTTCATACAACTTGATGTCGAGTGTCGTATGTTGCTGATGGAACTTTAGCCCAGATAGAATAATAAAATAATTTAGGTTGGAAAAGACTCTTAAGATCATTGAGTCCAAACATTAATCTAATACTATCAAGTCCACGATGGCCCTAAGCACCACACCTACACTTCTTTTAAATACCTCCAAAGATGATGACTCAACCATTTCCCTGGGCAGCCTGCTCCAGTGCTTTATAACCCTTTCAGCAAAGAAAAACCCTTTCCTGATATCCAAACCAAAACTTCTCCTTGTGCAACTTGAAGCTATTTCCTCTTGTCCTGTCACTTGTTGCCTGGGAGTAGAGTCTGACGCCCACCTTGCTACAAACTTTTTTCAGGCTGTTTTAGAGAGTGTTAAGGTCTCCCTTCAACCTCCCCTTCTCCAGGCTTAACAACCCCAGGTCCCTCAGCTACTCCTTGTAAGACTTGTGCTCCAGACCCCTCACCAGCTTCCTTGCTCTTCTCTGGACACACTCCAGCACCTCAATGTCTTTCACGTAGTGAGGGTCTCAAAACTGCACACAGTATTCAGGTGTGGCCTCACTAGTGCCAACTACAAAGGGACAATCACTTCCCTACTCCTGCTGGCCACACTATTTCCGATAGAAGCCAAGATGCTGTTGGCCTTCTTGGCCATCTGGGCACATTGCTGGCTCCTATTCAGCCAGCTGTTGACCAACACCCCTACCTCCAGGTCCTTCCCAGCCAGGCAGCTTTCCAGCCACTCTTCCCCAAGCCTGTAATGTTACATGGGGTTATTGTGACCCAAGCGCAGGACTTGGCACTTTAGCCTTATTGAATCTCATATAATTGGCCTTGGCCCATCAATTCAGCCTGTCCAAGTTCCTCTGTAGAGCCTTTCTACCTTTAAGCACATCAACAGTCCTGCCCAACTTGGTGGTGTCTGCAAACTTACTGGGGTGCACTTCATCCTCTTGTCCAGATTGTTGATAAAGATATTAAACAAAATTGGCCCAAATATTGAGCCCTGGGAAACACCACTTGTTTAACTGCCAACTTTATTTAACTCCATTCACCAAAACTTTTTGGGCCTAACCATCCAGCCAGTTTTTAACCCAGTGAAGACTGTGCCCATCCAAGCCATGAGCCACCAGTTTCTCCAGGAGAATGAAATGAGACAGGAGATTTTCATTTAGAAGATCCACTTAGGTTCCCCAAGTTTGGGTATGTGAATTTAGGAACTGAGAAGGCATTTGCACAAAATACATGGAGTACCATAAAAGTTTTCATACTGTTTCTTATGATAGATACATTATTTGTTCTTTTAAATGTAACCTCATCAGTGTCCCAGTTCACCACCTATTAGATACATTAAAAAATTGAAGTAAAATTGAATTTTTTTTTAATCATTTGATGCAGGATA
This sequence comes from Mesitornis unicolor, assembly GCF_000695765.1. Lineage (NCBI taxonomy): Eukaryota > Metazoa > Chordata > Aves > Mesitornithiformes > Mesitornithidae > Mesitornis > Mesitornis unicolor. The sequence continues at coordinate 29,698 of NW_010158802.1, read as the reverse complement.
TAAAAACTTAGTCACTTTAGATGTTGATATTATGTTGCTATTCCAGACACATCTCACACTTTCCAAACTCTTGCAAACAAACTCTTGCTCCTGCCACTCACACCTTAGTAAGTCTCATTATATTCTATGCCTTTTAAATCTTGACTTTTTCCATTTTTGCCTTTGAAGTCCCTCAGAACACAGAATACACAACAAGAACCTTCCCATATTTTTATTACTTAATTTATTAGGAATCATTGTCTTCTGTTTTATAAACTTCAGTGTACTGGGTTCTCTGTAAGGGGTTTTTGGTTGTGTCTTTGGTAATGGGGGAAGGGCTATGGACATGGCCCTTTAAGAAGCTACCTGAAGAGCTCCCCCTTTGCCTTTGTCAAACCCTCCTCTGACCAGGGCCAAGCCAATCAGTGCCCCTGAAAATTCATGTATTTAACGGGGGTGCAGGGCATGTCTTGCTTTCTCTCTTTGGCACCGGCCCTGACCAGTGCAGCCCCAGGTGCAGGCGATACGGCCCCAGCCTTGCCTGGCTGGGCTTGGCCAGCCCCAACCGCAACTTAAGCTTAAGCCTTGCTGTAGCTTCATCCCAAAAAAATAAAAATAGAGAGAGAGAGCTGTGATCTCCATAATCATCAGAAGAGACCTGCAGCAGAGAAAGGAGTGGGGCCCGAGGAGAACAACTTTGAAGAACACCAAGGTTGGTTTGAAGGAAAGAAAGGAGAGGGAGGAGGAGAAGGACGCAGAACCCAGGTTTCTACTTTGCAACCCGTGGCGAGAGCCAGGTCAACTGGTCATGTGTGAGGGAACTGTGACCATGGGCAGACCCAGATTGGAGTTTTGTGGACTTGGGCTGAAGCAGTTTTGTGTGTGAAGGAAGCTGCAGCTGTGAGCAGACCCATATTGGACTTTTGAGGACTTTTTTCTTCCCCTATGGAAACAGGGCCACGTGGAAGCAGAGAGAGACACTGGGCTGAGTTATTGGGTTTTTTTCCTACTCTTGAGAAGCACGTGGCAGGAAGACCTACTGCAAAACCCCCACTCCCATCCCCTTGCACCTCAAGGCAAAGGGAGAGGGGGAAGGTGAAGAAACCGGGAACAAAAGCTGAGCCTGGGAAGAAGGGAGGGGTGGGGTGCTTTGATTTTTAAGATCTGTTTGTATCTCCCATTTAATCTTCTCTGATGTTGGTAACAAAATTTAAATTGTTTTGGTTTTTTTTTTTATTCGTTATGATGAGTCTGTCTTTTGCCTGTGACCTGTTTAAGTGGTGAGAAGCCAGTCCTTATTTTGACTAGCCCTTTTTTTGGGGCATTGTGGTGCTGAGTTATTCACAGGGCCTAAACCACGACATCCAGTTTCAGGACCCAGTGAAAAATGCAAGTGTTATTAGTTATCAGTCCTTAGTAGGAATGAGAAGAAAAATACACTTCATTTTGTGTTTTTTTCCTACGTGATAGAAAAGTCATGAAGAATGGCATAAAAACCTGAATCACAGTGATGTTGAAGCAGTCATCCAGTCCAAACCTCCTGCTTAAACAGAGTCACCTACAGCCAGTTGCCTAGGACCATGTCCAGATGGCTTTTGAATATCTCCAAGTATGGAGAGTCTTCAGGATCTCTGGGCAACCTCTGCCAGTGCTTGGTCAGCCTCATAGTGAAAATGTTTTTCTTGATATGCAGGCAGAACTTACTGCGTTGCAGTTTGTGCTCATTGCCTCTGGTCCTTTCACCTTTATAACTGAAAAAAGCCTGAGTCCATCTTCTTTACTTCCTACTGTCAGGAGTTTATAGACATTTATAAGATCCATCACTGGCATTCTCTTCTATAAGCTAAATAGTTCCAGCTGTTTAAGCCTTTCCTCATAGGAAAGATGCTCCACAGCTGGACCTAGTTCTTTAGATGTAACCTCACTAGTGCTGAGCAGAGAGGAAGGATCGCCTCTCTTAACCTGGTAGCAACACTTGTCCTAATACAGTAAAGGATACTGTTGGGTTTTTTTGCTGTGGGGATGCACTGCTGACTCATGTTCAATTTGGTGTCCACTAGGACTACCAGGCCCTTTTTTGCACATCTGGTTTCCAGAAAGTCAACCTGTCAACCTGTCTATTGTGTTATTCTTTCCCCAGTGCAGGACTTCCTCTTGCTGAACTTCTTGAGGTTCCTGTCAGCTCACTTCTCCAGCTTCAAGGGCCCCCTGGATGACAGCATAACCCTCTGATGTATCAGCTACTCCTCCCAGTTTTGTGTCATCTACAAACTTTGAGTGTACACTCTGTCTCATCATCTAGATCATGAATGAAGGAGACCCAGAATTGGACCCAGTATTGACCCTTGGGGTATACCTTTAATTCCAGTGGCTTATAAATGTGTGGTTCTTGTGGTCTGTTGTATGATTGTAATGTTTTTCCAGGTTTATATAGCCAGTTTGTGTGTGGTAATTAAAATGAACTGCTGAGCATTTCCATATTCAGATTGACAATTTTCACCTAGACCTCCTGTGTCAAGATTGCTTGTTCAAGGATGTCTCGAGCAGTGTCTTTACTGCCACATTTGTAGTGACAGGAGCTGGCTGAATTATATGACACCACCCTTGGATTTTTTCTTGCAATTTAATAAGGTGTGTTTTACCGTAAGTGGCTTTCTGTTGGTCACAACATGTTAAAGGCTGTTTGAACACACAAATTTAATGCATTCTGGAAATAATTCTCTGGGTGTATATGTCACCTGAAGATTACATAACATGCCAATAATACAGAGAACAGATTTTATTACTTATTTACACATTTTCTATGTGAGTTCTCTATTCACCATTTGTACGTCATGAGACTTTAAGGTACTAAAGAGTTAGTTTTATCAATTTACTCTGATATACTTATTTACTACCTGTAGGAGCAAATTGTTTATTATGAACCACGTCCTCTTCAGCCTAGTTTCTGAAAACCTTTGACCATGGAAAAAGTGCTAGCTTTTAACTCTAATTTTGGTAGCAGTGTCTCCGTTTAAGGCTCAGAGCAAGCCCAGGAAGCAGAATTTTCTCTCTGTTGCCTCCTACCCTCCCAGGGGAGGATTTAAAAAAAAAAAGAGGGAACGGAAAAAAAAAAATTATTCACACAAAGTTGGAAGTTAATACTATAACAAGTTTAACGAAAAACAACAGGGGAAAGGAAAAGGAAATTAATAAGGGATAAAGGATATTTAACTACATACAAAACCCAATCCCAGCAGTCCCAAGTGGAAGTGTCTAGAGCAGTGCCTCGTGGCCTCTGTGACCACTGTGACTCGTCACCAGGGACCGCAGTGGTGCCAGGAAGCAGATGGTGGTGGATGCTGCCGAGCATGTGGAAGTAGGCCCAGCCGTCCCAAGATGCGACAGGAAGCAGTCCAGGAAACCAGGAAAAGCCCACCAAAACCTCGGGCCTCCTTGTTTCCTACAGATACCACCTGTCCTTCCCTTTCAGGCTGTTAACTCTTAAACCATAACAAGCCGTTAACTACTAGGTGCTATTTATGCATGTTTTTCAGTTGATAATTTGGAAACAATTGGAGAGACATTCTCAGAAAAGACAATTGCTTACATTTAGTTTACTCCACCTGAACACCAGTTCTTTAATATTCAAAATTGGTGTTAAGGTCTCTATTTCTGTAGATGCCTAAACGTGATAAAATGCATAGACATGTAGCTAGCATATATATGCTTCATGCATAATGAGAGAAAAATAAGAAACATTTAGCAGTTTTTATTTAATGCATGTTACCATTTAGTTATTCTTTGTATGTTATAGACTCGGTGAAAACTGTACTGCCAAGGTAATATTCTGACAAAAAGTCATGTTCCTACTGAAGTAAAAACACTTTGAATACTTTTGATATAAGAATATTAGCATTCAAAATTTGAGAATGAATTTATTTTATTTAATCACAGTGACTTTCAAAACCTGAGACATTTCTTTTTAAAGTTATATGTTAAAATAGCATAGAACCTCTAAAAATTCTTCAAACTGGTAGATTTTGTTGTCATCTTCCTCTAGCAAACAAGGTTTTTTTTATACTTTTGGAATTATTTGTGCATGCTAACATTGCTTTGTGATTAGGTTTATTGCCTTGGTGAAAATACTTGAGTATTGGGTTCAGTATCTCTGATCTAATGTTTTCTCTTTTATTTTTTTTTTATCTGATAATGTTGCTTAGTGTATGGAACTAGAGAGAATAATTTCAGGTTCTGTGCATTGCAATATTTCCTTCCTTTTAATTCTGACTACCTTGAAGTCTGCTGAATAGTACTACTGCAGGAATTTCAAGTCTCAAAAAATAAGTATTTTTTTCCAAAAAGTAGTAGTATATTTATTAAATTGCAGATTACTATTTATGCAAGTGACAAGGTACTAAATGTCAAGCTAAGAAAATATATTTTTCTCCAGAGCTTTTTAATAAAGAAAATTTATATAACCTTCTTCCCTCTTCCAAATTAGTCTGTAACCATTACCTGTTACAGAATGCCATGTCTTGTCTTAATCTCTGAGTAGAATAAATAATGTAATTCTTAATGCAGAAGCGTCTGGCACTCTGAAGCAAGATTTTGACAGAATGTATTTGCCCTTGAATAAAATGCTGGCTGTCACTCCAGTAAAGACAAGCTCAGCTTTTTATCAACTGTATGCCAGGTTGGAGTGTAACCTTCTATGAGGCTATGGAATTCATTCATTAAACTACATTTTACATTGTAAGGAACCCAAGGGATCAAATGGATTATCCATTTGTAAAGGATTTTCTTTTTATTCTAGATTAGTGCTAAACAAGACTGCTTCAAAAATGTGGAGTTCATCCAATCTGAAGGTATTTGGAAACCTACTAGAAACTTGGAGAGATGCTTGCTGGTGTTAGGCTGCTTGAGCTTATAATAATGGCCAAGGCTGCTGGAAGTGTACAAGCTATGAAAGATTTACACAGAAAGAATTTGATTTTTTTTTAACATGAAAACCATCCATTTGTCTGTTCTTACTTCTGCATTAGCTGCTTTTGTATTGCAATTTCTTTATTAATTAATTCTAAGTGATAGCTGTTCATTTTTGCTGTAAGAAGGCAATTTGTAGCCTTAACCATTGAAGTTCTGGTCACAGAAAGACAAAGAAGCTTCTGCTTATCTGGTCCTTCTACAGCAGTCTCCAAAGGATTTGCAAATTAAATAAATGTGTTTATATACTTTTTCTTCCTGTAGGAAGAAAGGGCAACTCATCTTACATGCCTACACTTTCAGTGTTAAAAGGAAAGGCAGACCAAAGTGCAGTTGGGCATTGAACCTGTCTCATTCACTAGGTTTGATATACATCTTGTGCTTTTGGTGTCTTCATGTTGAGAATAGTTTTGTCATACCTTGCATTTGCTATTTATACATTTAAAGAATGGGAGATTATTTCAGGAAGCCTAAATCCAACCACACATTGTTCTCCTTGTTCTTTTATTGTTGCTGTTAAGTACTTGACTTCTTTGTAAAGGCAGTAATGTGTTCTGCTTAAATTCTATTAGAAGTCTTAAAACAAGCGCTTTTTTGTAAGTGCAAAAGCTATTGCTTCCTTTTTGTAAAGGGATGAGCTCTCTTCAGTGCATATAATTTACAGACATGAAAGGAGACAAGTAGAGTAGTGACTGTGGGCTTTATGAATACTTTTTCAGAATGGTGATTCCATTAAACTATTATGAGAGTTGTTATTATTGTTGTTGTTGTTGTTATTATTATTATTATTATTTTCCTCTGCACCTCTTAAATTAATTTTCTAAATCACATACAAAATGCAAATAACTTTCTTAATCTTCAGTGTGAAGTTCCTCAGAGGTACAGTAATAGCTTACTCACTAGAGCATTCACATAAGATACAGAAACCCAACATCATGTCCTTGGTTTGTTTGACCTGACTTAGTCTTTTTACATGCCTGGTAGTTAAGACAAGCTGTCTGTATCTGTCTGTATATTAGTTCTTTTATACTTTATTATGCTTGGAGGCCTTGACAGGTATTTCGAATCTTGTGCATTTGTACATGTCTACCTACATTACAGTCCCTCCTCCCTTTTTATGTTTTTTACACTTACCAGTTGGTGAATGAATTTTGATATACTTCTCCACTGTCCTTGGAGAAAGGTATTGAATGTCTATCAGTCTGGTTGTATCTAATTTAGATATGTGGCCTCCTAAATAGTCAACATTAATCTTGTCAGCATGGTGAAATCTTCTCTGCTACATGATTCAATCTGACAGATCTTCAGCCCCACACATTCTCATCTAGTATGTATTATCTTTTTTTTTTTTTTTAAGAACATTGAAATGTGCTAAGCATCATATAGAATGAAAAAAATAGAGTGTTATTTAATTTTTTCCAAGTGGCACTCTGTGCTTTCTCTGGTCTTGGAACAGTATCTTAACAAACAGATTTATGATTGCTGCTTAACGAAAATCTTTAATTTGGTAAGTGACTTCAGAAGTACTGGAAAAAGCCAGGAAGTCTAAGACACTGATCATTATAACTTTATAAATCATTCAAAATCATTTTATCCAGTGGAATTAAAGATTTGCATGTAGTGAACATCTTTGCCCCACAGTGTTTAATAATGTTCCTCTGTATGCTTTCCTTCTCCTACAGATTTTATAATTCAGACAACTGCAAATCCTTAAGACGAAAAAATTACATTTACTAGAAATGAGTCACTCGGAGATCAAGGAATTTAAATAATTTGCTTATAACTACAAAGTGTAATGAAGACTTATTTTGAGTACTTCTTCCTTGACTCATTGTCGTTCTCTAATCACTGTGAGTACTTCCAGTGGAAATCAAAGGACTTGGCTTTCGTAATACATGAGAAGATGGATTTTTTACGTTCGTATTAATCATGTCGGCAAAGGTTACAGACAGAATAGATTATGTGAAAGAATAAACAGGGCAAGAGGGTTTGGGGATATACATCATGGCATAAGTTAGAAAAATGTCAGAGCAAAACTGCTTTCAGTTCTATTAATGACTGTTAAAGTTTATCCTGACTTTCTATTTCCAGCTGCCTGTTCAATCTATGCCAGCTATTTTAATAGAAGATCAGCTATGTAGTGAGGGTTTGAGAGTCTAAAATTCTTCATGTATTACTGACCATGGAAGTTAATACTATGAAGTGAGTAAAAAATATTTAGAACACAGCTCACTCTTTGTCAGAATCACTTTGCCCATCTTTGTAGTAATATACAAGCTATTAATAAACACTGATTATTTCAGTACAATAGTAATAAAGATATATGTGTATATTGTGGAAATAAATCTTTTCTCCATGGGTAGTACTGATAGTGATACCTAACTAAAAATTTCAATTGGAAATAAAAGTGGAAGAAAGTCTACATTAAGAAGATATGTTGAAACTGAAAGCCAGAGTGAAGTAGAAATGGAATTTAGTGACAAAGTGGAGATCAAAGTACATGCAAGGCAGAAGCACTTTAATAGATATTATGAAATACAGCACCCAAAGTGAGGTGATACAGTAGAATGGTTTGGTGTCTCTGAGACATGTATCTGGATCTGAAAAAAAATGGCTCTAAGAGGTAAGAGGCATGCAATCACAGGGCCAAGTGTAAATCTGTAAATATAAGGAGAGAACTAGAATTAGCCATGCAGAGGACCTGAAACACTGGATAGTATTTTTGTGATGTGGTTATATAAGATAGGTATGAAAATACAATATGAACTAAAATCTGAGAAATTTAGGCAAAGTTTCTATCTTTACTTTTCTGATTGAAGGGAGAGTCTTTTAAGGTTCACTCCTTAGAGTTTTGTTTTAGCTCTTTTGTAGTCATGAAGTTATGAGTAGTTAGATCAACCAAGAATGTAAAGAAACAGATTGGGCTTTCTAAATCGGTTAAGTTTAAGTGTCAATCCTGAAACTCTTCAGAATAGACTCAGATGTCATTGTTCAACATACTAAAGATGAATAAAGTCAAGAATCCAAAATCATACGATACTACAAAAATACTGGCTGTAACTGGATGAAAATATTACTGTTCAAAGACAAAATGAAGTACAAATAAATAGAAAGACGATAAAGCCAGGATTTTTTTCTAGAAGTCTGCATGAAATAAGTAGAATTACATGGAAGAAGTAATTAAAACACTAAATTAAATACGAGTGGAAAGAATTTAAAAAAGTAGATATCTTGCTGAAAGTTTCTAAGGTCAGGAATCAGTGCTATGGCTGTATATGCCCAACTTCATTTGCAAGTCAAGATACAAATGAATAAACATAGCTAAATGCAACTTCTGTGGGTTTGAGTGGACTGACTTGTGTGTTGGATGGTGTACTACAGCTGTAAGGGCTAATTGCAAATTATCGATGAATGTTGAGCTTTTGGATCCCTGATACTAATGAGACAAGGAAAAAATGCAGAGTAATAAAAAAGTACATTGTTATGCACCAATACTGGAAAAGGCCAGTTGTGAATAATCAATAAATATATAAATAACTTGTTTACAAAGAAAACAAACATATGTTTCCATATGTGGATTTCCATGGAAACCACCTGCAAAATCATCTTTATCATACTCAGAATCAGAAACTGCTGTTTTAGGAAAAAGAAACCTGTACCAGGTTTTCAGACGTATTAATGTAGTAATGACCCTTTCTATGTCAGGCTGATACGCACCTAAATATGATCAGTTTTACACGTTTAAATCTGTTGTTGGAATGCTTTATGACCATTGAAATGTCCTTGTGATATGCAGAATTAATTCAGCTGTGAGACAAGTGTGATAATAAAGTGCCAGTCAACGGACATAAACTCTTTCCTCTTTCCTAGAAGACCAAACTGCCATTGATAAAGATGCTAGTAAGCAGGGTTGGCTTTATTTAGTTTGTTGTATTGTTGACTATTGTTGTGTGTTTTCATAATTTTCTTGTTCAGGCATAGTACTGGGAATAGAATCAGAAATCGTTTAAACTTTCTAAAATCTATTCTGTAATGTAATACAGCTCAGTTACACTTTCCTGAATGACAAATTTAAAACACTGTGGAGTTCTATATGTGCTTAAAGCTCCCCCTGCTGTTGAAGAGCCATTAAGAGATGAGTCATCTTACGTTTTCTGTTTAAAATAAAAGCCAAAATCAAATACTGTAAATAAGCTAATGGTCAAAAAATATTTATTTCAGTGATTACATTTTCAGCTTATGAAATACAGAAGCTAATATGTTTGCAATAGGGTTAAATTACTGCGAGAATCATGACATAAAAGAAAATCAATGATAAGAAAAAGTTATTTCAGTTACACCAAATGATTTAACCATAAAATAATTTTTTAAACTGTACCACTATTTTACTTATGGAGGAATATTCAAAGTATTTATTTGAGTCATATGTGGCTACATATAGGTTACAAATTTATTCTGGTTAAGATCAGTTAGCAACCTCTGAAGATTATACTTTGGAGAATTTGGGGTAGTTTATTGTAGCAACATTGTATTTTGTAAGTGAAATTACTCACATCAAAATGATGCTTGGACATAATCTGAGTTAAGGTAACTGCCTTCTTGTCCTCACTTTTGTACTGAAGAAAAACTGAGGTTGGACTAGATGATCCTTGTGGTCCCTTCCAACTTGGTATTCTATGAAAAACATACATATACAGGATAGATGCCTTTTTACCACTCAGCATATGAACAATGTGCTCCTGTTATCCATTAAAAGCAAAAAAACAGTTGAGTGAAGGGATACATGCAACTAAATAACATACTTTGTGGAACTGATTTAAGGAGAATATCGAGAAATACATTATGCAGAAAGTATACTGTGCTCAGATCAGATTGCAGGTTACAGTACAGCAATAGGATATGAACCAGTGTAATTACATTAATGGGAATGAAAGGAAAGCTTCTGAATAGCATCCAGAAAAGAAGAAGCGAACTGGATTTTAAATTATTTTATTTTTTTTTTCATTTTCTCCACTGGGTTTCTGCTGTCTTTGGCAAGCAGAGCAGCAACACAGATCTTACTTTTCCTGTATTTTATTCTCTTTGGAGTGCTGGTCACACATCACTGTCATGATGTCACAGGCTCCATCTATATCGTGACAGAAATCTGGTTTCATATCATCAGGATTATTTTAAATAGCTCTTTGATTTTCAGTTCCCTCTTTTGTAACTCTCTCCTATTACAAGATAAAGGGCTTGTCAAGTGCTTAACTCCCTTCATTTGTATCCTGAGCGTCCATCACATCAGAGTTGCTGCCCAGTACCTTTTATAGAGCTGAATAATAAATTAGTAACACCTTACTAATGTAAAAGAAGTACTTTTAAGTCCACAATCATGCATTTGATTTCAGAATTTTATCTGGGGACAGCTGTCACTTTAATACATACTTTTAATATATGTAGAGCAAAATATCTTTAAAATTTTGCTGCTTGTACTAAAAAAACTCTCTGTTGTTTTGAGAAAGTGAAATAGGAGTCGTCCTAGAAGTCAGTACTTGGGAATCTTGCATGCAAAAAAACTGTAATTGAGGTCAATTGACTTAGCTAATAAAACTGTTTCATTTTTACGCTTGTCTAATATTCAAGCCAGGATTCAGTGATTAATAATATAGCCCAACCCTTTATCTCTCTGAGGCACAGTCCTTTCTTGAGAATCTTTTTGTACAATGCTTTTCTAGTTGTTCTCTAATCCGAAGGGGTCAGTTGAACTGAAAACCAATACAGAATTTCAAATTACTGGTTTTCTTCCACTGTTTGATATCTCTGCATAAGTTCTTTAATTGTAGCCTGCGGTTTGTGTAGCATGGCAGATCTATACTAAGGGGGTTTACTTCTAGTATGCATAACAGTGGTTGGTAAAAGGATTATTTTACATGAGAATTTATGAAAATGTGAATGGCTTGTGTTAGCAAGTATGTATTATCCCAAATACAGGCTGTACAATCCATCCCCTTTATTTGTGTATTAACATTACCCTCATCATGACTGCACCTGACCATTTCAAGCTTATCACATGGTTTAATTTTAGCAGAACCTACAAAGAGGGAAGCTATTACTGTGAAATTATTATAGGGAGGAATGTAGTCAGGTTTCAGGGAGAAGTTTTAAAGGGAGCAGTTGAAAATATAGTCATGCATACAATGAATGGAGATAAGCAGCTCAATATTGTTTCAGAAGATCATAAGAAGACACCTTTAGGATTTGGCTCTGTTTCTATATGAACACTAGCCAGCAAGCTGTCCTTTCTCCCTTCTGCCTATGAACATTTTTATTTGCTTCAAGCAAAAATTAGCTGAAAACACTTTTAACAGAGAACAATTAAAAGCTAAGGAAAAACTGATCACTTCAACCTGAAGCCAGTTAGGATGTGTTCTTAGAAGCTGACACTGTAGGGTACTAGCTGGATTAAGAGAGCACCATCAGATTTAGGCTCAAGTGACTTAACAGAAAAAGTGATTAAACCTCGATTAAGATCTGTTTATCAGCTCAGGATAAGGAAAAATAAGAACATGTCAGTATAGTTAAAGATCAAATTATTCGGGTATAAAATTGGTAGTTATTTTGGTTTAAATATTATTCCTATCAGAACATAAACCCTGTATATCCTCATACAAAAAGTCATTAAAATATTTTTTCAGTAGGACTTCTGTAAGAGCTTAGCTGAACATACAGTTCCACTCTAAATAAAGTAGAAGACAGAGGAGAAGTAGAAACTATTTCTGGATCTCATTTATTTTAAACACAATTTTAGGTTAAATTCACCTTGGCAATTTAACCCTTTAGGAAGTTTGTGGGGTTTTCTCTGCCATCAGCTAACGTTTTTATTTTTCAAGTTTTTGAAGTAATATGTGAATAAAGATTTTAAAAGGGCAAATTAGGGCTAGCCTTTTGATGGATATACAAGCAAACTATATTGAGTTTAATTTGAATTAGGCATTAGGCATTTGGAGAAGAGCTGTCTCTCTTTGTAGTTGTGCGTAAAAATTGAACATGCACTGTGCAACTACAGTGCTAGGGATGCAGCTTAGTCTGAAGGGTGATAAAAAGTTTTTTAAAATCTGTCTGCTGTTGAATTACTTTGGATTATTTTTTGCTAGAAGCGTGGACAATGTCACTATGTCACTGTCATAATTGACATTACATTAGAAAATTACTTGTTTCATTTCTTTTTCAGAATATGAAACTGCTATGCACTATTTCAACACATAATGAGAATCAGTATGTTCCTACTGATAACATGTTATGCTAGGATTCAGGAGGCCTAGGTTGTATTCCTGACTGCTGGTGCTTTTACTGAATATCATTCAAAGTTTTGGTTTCTGGACTGTTAGCAAACATTAAAAATAATGAAGTATTACTATAATTCTTTTTCCATGGATCAAAACTGAGTTGCTGATTCAGTCATTACTTTTCTTGTTCCACTTTTGCATACTTAAAGTGTGCCTGTACAAGTCCTTGTACTAAATGTATCCTTAAGTGATTCTAAAAACCTCACATACTGCAGTATGTCCTTCGAAACACAAAATGTAACTGTTTTTAGGGTTTCTGAACTCATAAAAATAGCCACCTTTTGAATGGTTCCAGTGACCATCATATTTCAAGATGTTTTATCTTTTTTTGAATATATTGGAGGATCAAGAAAAACAAGGCAAGAAGATTTATTTGCAATGTCAAGATACAGACAGAAGGGCTGTGGACTATGACAGAAGTGATTATTAGGACAGGGTCTCTGTTAATAAAACAATGCTTTCTCAGTGGAATTGTTTATTACTAGAGTGAGGATCATTGATATAGTACTGCTAGAGGAATTTTTACCATCATTCCCTGATATGGAAATGCAGTACTTCCCAAGGCCCTAGGTGAGCTCCCCACCAACTCAGTGCATGCAAAAGTTTTTTCTAGTAATCTATGGCAATTGAAAGCTACATTGTCTCCTCTTCTGACCCCTGTGATATCAACTCTTAATCCAGATCACATATACCATACAAGGCAGCATAGCCAGTTAAATACCCTTTAGATATGTTGAAATAATATGATGTGGAATATCTATACTTATTGAAGCTTTTCAGTGTTCAGTATTTAGATGTAATGGGTGGGTGCGGGACAGCAGGTGTCCAGAAAACCTCTCTATCATTCCCCCTCCTCAGCCGGACAGGGGAAGAAAATATAATTGAAGTCTTGTGGCTTGAGATAAGGACAGGGAGATCACTCAACAGTTACTGTCATGGGCAAAACAGACTTGACTTCTGGAAAATTGATTTAATTTAATTTATTTTTTTTAGAATACACTCAGAGTCCAGACAAGTGAGCTTATCAGGAATCAGCTGTATCACTAAAGAAGATTTAAAGAGGAAGTATTTTTTTTAATCCTTTGCAGTTCCATACTGCGCTTTCTAATCAGCTTTATTTAGGCTTTGGATGGCTGAATTTTTTAGCTGTGATTGAGTGTTTCACATTTTCCTTCCTCAGCAAGGTTCTTTCATTACCACTTTTATAGTATACATTAATTAACACACTCCTGTCTTCAAGATTCTCATAACAATTAGAGCAATTTGTAGATAAACTTGGAGATAAATATTAGTATAATCTCTTTTCCTTATCTTAACAAATGGTCTTTTGTTATGTAAAGACTGAATATAATAGTATTGATAGTGATTCTGACAATAGGTACTTGATTTGAGAAATAGTATTAGCAATTCTCTTCTGTATTTGTTGTTTTATTTGATCTCTTCCAGGATTACCTATCACAGCATTCTTGAAAATGGAGGTGGGGAAGCTGGCTAAATCTTTCATTATATTGTCATTTGTTACTGTTGTGCTGCAAAACTGAATTGGATAACCTTTAAGGTTCTGATTTGAAGCTAATTATACAGCTAAACTCTAAACAATAGAATTGTTGATTAATGTTCAGTATGTTCCTTATAAGGAACAGGACCTGCTTTTTTGTACTGCTGTATCTCAATGATATGATTTCTGTGGAAGAAGTCAATGTCTACATATGAGTACAGATACACACAGACTAAGTACTATTTTTAACCTGTTTATAGTCAAGTTGCCCTTCTTGTAGTTGAAACTTTAGCCTTAAATAGCAACCCTGTTTTAGTAAACAGCTGTAATTAGCCTCCACCAAGACGTAAACATTCAAATGAATATCAGGAAGTCCACATGTTTGTACTTAAGTGTTTCAGACTGTTGCCTGATTTGAACTCAATATTTTAAGTAGGATGAAATCTTCATTTCAGGTAACTTTGGCTTATTAAGACTACAAAAAGCTGCAAAGTTCAGCAGCTTTGCAAACCGTTGAGAAGATAACTGCAGACACTGAATTTTTAAATATGATTATTCTAAATTTATATCAAGATCTACTGTAGCCATTTGTTTTCATCATATTGCTAGTGCATTCCTAGTGCAAAAAATATTTTTTTTGCTGAAAGTACTATCTGATTATGAGAGAAATCTATATGCAACACAGATTCTATAGGAAATTAGAGCTGGTCAATTTTCTTTGACAACATTTAAAACAAAATACTGTTTTGACTAAAAGTAACTTTTCTAGATATTTTCATCTGTGTTGGAAACATGTTCTTTCCTCCTTCTTTCTACTTTTATTTTTTCCATACTTCAAACATTTTTTCTTCAGTGCAAAGTTCTGACAGTGATCAAATTCCTGTTGTACAATCAGCATTTGGGAAACTCTCTTAAGACTGATGCATCCTCCATCTGTTTAAATTCTGTGGAGAAACATATAACTGGGCAGCTCTAGAGTTTTATCTCCATGGTGTGGAACTTGATCTTTCCCAGTGTTTCAGTCTGTGCCATATATGGCAACAGAGTGTGATGGCTATTTAGCTGAATGTATTCATTTATCTGATAGCTTCTTCAGATATAACATGTTGTGTTCAGTTAGCTTAATGTCCTGATATGGATGAGTGGGACTGATAGCCTGTGTAGGTCTACTAATTTTTCATGATTGTGTTTTAAGGAGAGGTAGGGAGTAACAGTCTGCTAACACACAAGGTCAGTTTAATATTCATTGCTTTTAAATATGTATATAAAATCACTTGGAGAGCTGGCAGTGAGATTCATAAGATGAGAGTACCCAAACTAGTTCATCTAAAACTAGTTCACCTAAAACTAATCTATGTCTCACTATTGACTTGCTGCTTTTTCAAAAGAAAGTGAAGTAGTGAAGCAGTCATTTAAAACTCTACATAGGCTGTAGATGTTTGTGTAAGGGTAAAGAATGGTTTGAAGCATATGCACATGCCTTTGAGGACTCTGAGTTTCTTAGATGAATTCAATAAAGTTTAATGTCTTGGTGGGATGCGAGCAGAAAAAAAACCCAGAAGAGTCATTCAGGCTCTAGTATTAAATGCAGAAGGTTGTGTATTGGTCAAGGATAGCTATGCTAGTCCCTAAAATATTTAGAACATGATACCTCTTATTCCATCTTTTATTGACCTTCCTAGGAAGTGATCCTTGTTCTGGAACTTTAGGTTGTCCCAACATTTATGTGGGTTTTTTTTCAGCCACATTCCAAAACATACTTTGCTCTTAGCAAGCACTTGTAAGAAGTTACTTTATTTGATAAAATATCTGTGGTAGCTGGGAAAAAAGCCCTCACTGCAACTGCAACTGCAGCTGTGGAACTGATAATGTACTTCTATAACACAGAATCTAATCTATTTTATACATGGAGCTTTCAGCTGTCCTTACATTAGCTGCCTGAAATTCCATCAACTGTTTGTGTCCTGAAGACAAATACTATGCAGGAGTTTGTTTTTTTTGGTTTGGTTGGTTGTTTTTTGTTGTTTATTTTTTCTTCCCTAAGTAGTCCATCCTTGCACCACTCACCTTAGTTGTAAAGCTGGGGTATGTAGCTTCTTTATACTCAATGAACGTGTTACCAATTTCTTATTCTTGCCTTCCTTCTGGCTTCACAAAACAAGCAAAGTGACATGATTTTCTCTTTCTATGATCACATAACTTATTCCTCTGGTGCAGTATTTCCATTATGTGGAATTGTTGTCTCTAACAATGTGTTCTCATTTCTTGTGTACTAGCAGGGACATGCTACTGTGTAGTAGAATGACAACACTTCTTTTACAAAATGTTACCATTAAGCTTTGTGGCTTTTATGATTCTTTCAAATGTAACAGGGATTGTTCATGAGGCTAAACTATGGATTTGTGTATTTATTCTAGGAATAATTGAGTATTGCCTATTGAAGTCAAGAACTGTTGTTGCTGCTTACATGATCTGAATTTGATTCTGCATGACATAAATGAGCTTATTTCTGCAACAGAGGCTGTTCAATGGAAATGTGTAGCTACAAATTCTGTAAGCTAGGACACTGTAATGAAAAGTCTTCACAATTTCAAGACACAAGATTTTAATTTTTTGAATGTGTCAGCAGCTCTTAATAAGGATACACAAAATTATAGTATGCACAACTTAGCTCATTGTTATGTTTGAGTTTGGTTTTTTTATTCAAATCTAGTTCTTTTGCCTGTAGCTTACTTGTTTACATCTGACATAATTTCTACAGTTATTGATTTTTTTTGTCAATTTCCGTATCACATTGCACAGAGTGGCAAAACAAATCTGAATATTCAGTGATGAATAAGAATTTGGCATTGATAGCATTAGCATAATTTAGGAATTATTCAACAGAAAGAGTTTAATGTTCTGTAAGATATAAGAGAAACAGTTAACTTAGTTTTGTGCTGTAGAGTGAAAGTCATACATACAATGGCATTGAAATTGCTGTTTGTCAATAGCTGTGGGGTCACTGTGAATAAAGTGCTAATTTTTTAAAAACAAAAAACAGACAACTAAAGGTTATCTTATACATATAAATTTTACATTAATTTGCAATTTCCTACAGTACATTTTATTTAAATATATTTTCTAACTATGTGACTTGCTCTGCATTTGGTAAGCTTTTAATTCATGTTCCATGCTAGAAGATAATGGCCACCTCATCATCTCCTGTTTGTTGTCTGCTTTTCCAGTGTCTCTCTGGAAAGCTCATGCTTTGTGTTTTGCACCTCATCTGTATTAGACTGACACTTGTGTTCTGCAGACAAATTTAAAATCCAGGCATTGCAGTCATCCAGATTGACATTTGCAGGACAGGGCCATGATGCTGAAATCTTGCTGAGATTGGAGATGATGCATTTTTGATTTGAGATTTGGCACTGCCTATCTGTTTAGGCCTCCAGTGCTAGAATTTGCAAAAATAGGTAGCGGTTTAACTATCTAAAACAAATATTCAAGCCAAAAGTCTATTGTAACCAGCTGTCATTTGCTGTTTCCTTGAAATGATGTTATGAAACAAAACAGCTGGGCCTTTCCCATTTACCTTAATCACTCAGTAGTTTGACCACTCACCAAAAATTTCCTTCTTTTCCTGAAAAGAGTTGAACACAACTTTAGAGCTGTGCTTGTTACATCAGAACAGTTAAAAAAAAAAAAAAGGAAAAGAAAAAAAAATCTACTATCCACTCGCATTTTCCTTCTGGAACCATAATAGACTACAAAAACATGTATTTTGACATCATTTATAAGTCTCTTATAGCCAGAAGTGGATCAAAATAATGCAATAATATTTCTGAGAATAATAGTTCTGATCTTATACTCAGCAACTATATATGTACTGTAGAGTTCAGTGACACCAGTAAACCCTTTCTTGCTTCACTTGTGACTTTAAAGAGAAAAATTCGCTTGATTTTTATCTCCTACAAAAGAGGCATTGATAAACAGGAGGAAAAATAGATACTTTTTTTTTCTTCTTCAAATTAATTTTGGGGGCTACAAACCATTTACCATTCAAAGAAGTGGTAGTAGTTGAGTTTTCCACAGCATTTGGAATATTATAGGTAGAATGAAGAAGAAAAATACCATAGTGTCAGTGAGACATAATGTTAGTTACTACACCTGAAGCCATGCTCCTGCATTTTCTGTCTTGGTTAGCAAAATATTATTTAAAGAAGAGACATAAGGAACCAAGAATTGATGAAAAGGTTCAAAAGTTGTATGTTTAATGGTATGCAACCTAAACCAGTTTGTGCAATGCAGGTAAATATCTTAATTTCTCTCAGTGGCATATATATCAATAAGGTTGTTTTGAAATATTCTATCATTATTAGATTTTTAATGGCTTCCCATTCATTCTTTTAAAACAGGAATTTGAAAGGAGAAGGAGTTTTTTTGGTGCTATTCTGCCTGATTAAAGCTCATAAAGTGTTTTTCAACATTTATTTCAAGATCTGGTTTCTTACAGATCAGTGATTCATACCATGAAAAGGTTTAATGTTGCTGGTTTTCACTAAATCAAAATATCCTGTTCAGTCTTCTGGAGTACAGTCATCTAGAGAATCAAAAAAGAAAGCAGGAGTATTTGTTTGTAGCTAATATTGTTTGTGAGCTCCTAACATCACTCATTTTATTAGCTAGCTGACTCTGCATTGTGCATAAATAAGTGCTGTGGAAGACAGAATCTTCTTGTAAACATTTTAGATTAAGGTTCAAGAACCTTACAAAATGGATCAAATTAAATCTATGAAGAAACTGGTATCGTCATTTTGATAAATGGTTGGTGGTCTATCTGAAAGCAATTACAGTATGTGCCTAGTTACATTTATATCATAGCTGAGGCCATAAAGAAAAGACAAAATTTTTTACTCTTTTTAAAATAAATTTGGATGCATAGATTGAATATTTCTGTATATTTAAACGTGCACTATTCTTTCTATTTTAATTATTCTGTATTTTAGACTTTATTGTTGAATATAATTATTTGTTCTGGAATACACAAATCTCATTTAATTTTCTTGGCAGAATGAATTTCATAATAAGCAGTATATCAAATAAATAAATATTAACATAATGTCTGGATTATTTTTAATAGCTGATTAACATTTCTTCATTGTTGTCTGAGTTTAAATGTATCTAAGTGTTAAACCGGAACCTTTAAAAAGTACAAGTGATATTTTATTAACTTATAAGAAATCATAAAACCAAAAGCACTCAATTTACACTAATAATATGTTCTGGGTTTTTTTAAATGTTATTTTTGTTTGGAAACAAAACTGAAAATACTTCCATACTAGTTATAGCTATGAAAAGCACTTACCTAAAGTAATATCCATGTCAATACTTATTAATATTTTTTTCTTTAAATATTCTAGAATTATATATGTATGTCTCTTCTGTCTTCCTCTGCACCAGTGTGATTTCTAAACATGCTATTTTATAGTAGACCCTGTGGAAGAATGTTCTCAACCTTAATAATCTTGTGTTCTAGAAAAGGAAAATACTATACATCATTTGAACCGTCCATTTAATACAAGTAACAACAACTTGAAGACTGCATTAATTTATACTCAAAAGGTAATGAAAGCTGTAGACAAATAATTAACATTTATTTAGCAAGTAGAAATGTAGACAGTGATACATTAACCCCTATAACACTGACATCCTTTGGAAATAATTAGAGTGATCCATTTTCCATATCAAAACATGAAACAGCATATGAATTTCTCACTGTAAAGAACATTTCCTTGTACTAGCAGCTAAAGCATATTTTAAATGATTATTTATAATGAGTAATCTATGAATATTTCTGATAAGTAAAATGCTTTTAGATAAACACCATTATTCCAAGGAAGACCACTAAAAATGGAAAGAATGTTTTACAAGAGTACTTCTTCTCTTATTTTCCACAGAATTTATTACAAAAGATGTTGGTCTTAATTTTTTTTAATTTTTTTTTCTAATTCCTTAGAGAAATTGAAATTCAAAGCATTGTAGCAGAGGAGCCTTGCCAAAATTCTATTTGGCCTTAAATATATGTAACATAAATACTTGTTTATAGTTTTGGTGAAACAAGTATAAGACATTGCAAACTTCTCAAGGTTCTCTAGATCATTAAAAAAATACCCCATATGTCTCGGTTGTAGGAAATTTTAAAGTCTAATAATGTCTTTATAAATAAAAGCTTTTAGAAGTATTTTATATCAGGCCAACTGGAAATAAAGTTTTTAGATGTGCATAATAATTTGTTAAATGTGAAATGCCACTTTTCCTTAAAGTCTTTGTGCTGTAAACCCCCAAACTGTTATAATGGCTAACTAAGTTGACATATATACAATAAAGCTTTCATTGTGTTGAAATGAGGCTTTATTTTGGTGGTAGATTTCCCCTTGATATCTATTTCCAAAGCCAAGAATAAGTTTGTCTTAACTAAGCTGTGAATAGAAATTATGAACAGAAAACTGTTCTGATATTCATAAAAAAACTTCTTAAAATAGTTGGCTATTACACTGACACTGTACATAGGTTTTATATTTTTATACTAGAATTTCAGTGGCAATAGTAATTTTTTTGTTTCATGTACCTTTCCTTGATCTTTTATCTTCCCTTTGTCATTTGGCACTCCGTGATAACTTATCTCTGTTCTGAGAAAACTTAATTTCCCCCAGACCCCCTATTTACAGCATGGCTGTCAGTACTTATGGCTGCCAATCTACATGCTTTTGAAAGTGAGAAAATTAACATCTTTGGTTTTTATCAATCAAAAAACCGTCTTCTTAACTTTAAATATATAGACACTCTCATGCAACGTCCTTAGGCTGGAAGGAAATCCAGTGCTTTAAATGGTATTCAGGGTCAAGATTACAGAGATCACCTTGTGGGATTAAAATGGTGCTCTTTAAAAAGAAATGACAAAAAAACCTCACCCTCTCCCAAACCCTAGAATCTTCTTTTCAGTTATGCTGTGAATTCTAGTCTTGAGTACAGTTAGATACCAAATTCAGTTAATTGGGCTAAGGGATGTTTTTCACATGGTTGTACTGCTTTGAACAGAATTTAACCTGAGAGAGATTCCTGGGATTCAACAGAGAATATTTAATCAAAACCACAAAAGACAAAAAGCCCTTCTGTAGAATAGTGAAGGGATAATTAAGTACTGAAGTTTATACTTCAGATACTTAATATTTAAGTTTAAGTCCTTGTTCTGGTATTTTATCGTTACCTTACCATTAGGTTCTTCTGTCATCTCTGTTGTATTCAGTGAATAATTTTAATATAAATTAGAAACATACCTGGGAGAGACTAAAGTAGTAATCTAGAAATTCCAAATGAGCACTCAGGTAGGCTTGAGAGCTTGCATTTCAAAGCCTGGCTTTCTGTGAGACAGAGCAGTTATGTAAGTAGCCTGGCTACTGGTCCATCAGGTTTTGGAGCATGAACGAATACTTTTTATTTACCTCTTCATAAAGTTGTAATATCTTTGTCCAAGTGTATGTTGACATCTCAGTTATCTACAGAGGTTCAAGCTATTTCTTATCTAGCCTTAAAACATAAGTAAGAAAATTCTAGGGAGGAAGAAAAAGCCTGAAATGCCAAAAGGCCCAGACCACTGTTAGGAGTATATAATTTTCTGGAAAGCTTCAGTCTGTGAGATGTGTCAGTCTCATTCATGTTAAAATAATGTGAAGAAAATGGGGAAGATGCGACCTCTGTGACTATTTTGGCTGTCCTTGTACAGAGAACAGATTGAGAAGAAGTATAACAGAGTGTATAGTTGTATAAGACCCATAAGGTGCCAGAAAGAAGACACTTATCTGAACCCTCTTCAGAAAAGAGACAATACCAGTCTTGTGGTTTGAGCAAGAGCCAAGAAGTAACTAAGTCTGTGCAAGGAGGAAAGCTTAACAAAGGTGAAGAAAAAGAAAAAAAAACACCAGCTTTCATTCCGTGCGATTCCCCCTCAAGACCACCAGCAGGGGACACTGCGAATGGGAGGAGAGCAAATTATAATATGAAGCGAGGATAGGTTATGCATATTTATAAGCCTGTTGCGAAATTCTATGAATATGTATTAGTTAAAGAAATATAAACCTGAAAAGAGAATTGTATGGCCTGCATGTCAGATGGACTAGATTGTGTCCCCACACACCCAGCGCTGTTTGCTTGCCTTTACTCACTTAATAAACTTTAATTGGATTCCTCGTTAGTATAGTGGTGAGTATCTCTGCCTGCCACACAGGAGACCGGGGTTCAGTCCCCTGACAGGGAGTCACTGTTTAATCCTAAATCATTTATCACAAGTTCTACAGTTGGATTGTTCTGAGGGATGTGATTCTACTATTTATCTTGCTCACTTCTTTCAGGACTTTAAGTTCTTCATCACTGCTCTTGACATTTGCTACAGACTTTCACATATTTGACCAGTTGTTCTTCTTTTGGGATTATCCAGTCCAGAAGAGCATCTCCAGTCCTTGGTTTAAAGATCGCAACTGTAAAGAAACCACCTATAGGACACTCCATGGATATATGCGTCCAACTCTAATGTCCTTCCAGTACATACTAGGATGGTTGAAGCCCTGTTTTAACATCCTGGCTCTGTGTGACTTGTATTTTGTTTCTGTGAGAGGTTTTGGATGTTTTAGTAGTGGGGGAAGGCTATCAAGATAGCCCTGTAAGAAGCTGCTAGAAGCTCCCTTGGCTCCAATTCCAGACCCACCTCTGACTAGGGCCAAGCCAATCAGCGTAACTGTGAATTTATGTAGTTAAGAAGGGCTCAGTGCATGGCCTGCCCTCTCTTGCCCTGGCCCTTAACAGTATGCCCCCGGTTTGGGTGGAGCAGCCCTGGCCCTGCTGGGCTGATCTGGCACCAACTTAATCTCAAGCTCCACTGAACCTCCAGCCCAAGAGAGAAATCGAAGAACTTCTCAAGAACTAGCAGAAGAGACTTGCAGTGGAGAAAGGAGTGGGATGTAAGGAAAACAACTGTACATGCATCAAAGTTGATGAAGAAAGAAAGGAGAGGGGAGAGGAGGAGGTGCATGGAGCCAAGGTTCTCCCTGCAACCCATGGCAGGAGTGGAGGTCAACCTGCCTGCAGCCCATGGAGATTAAACAGTGGAGCAGAGATCCACATGAGAAGGAGATCACCCCTGCAGAGGCCATGAGGAAGTGTGCATTGGAGCAGTCTGTGGGAAGGACTGCACCATGTGGAAGGGAAGCCCACACCCAAGTAGTTTGTGAGGGAAAAACTGCAGCCGTGGGCAGACCCACAGAGGAGTCTGTGGAGGACTTTTCTCCTGTGGGAGGGGTGCCACGTGGAAGCAGAGGAAGAGTAAGAAGAGCTCTCCCTATCCCTGAAGAGGAAGGAGGGGCAGAGACTGCATGGGACAAACTGACTGCAACCCTCATTCCTATCCACCTGTGCTGCTGAGCAGAGAGGTGGTAAAGAAACTGGGAACAAAGATGAGCCTGGGAAGAAGGGAGGAGTGGGAGAAGGTGTTTGCTTTAAGATCTGGTTCTATCTCTCACTATTCTACTCTGATGTTACTGGTAAAAAAATAAATTGTTTAGTTTTCTCCCCAAGATGAGTCTGTCTTTTGCTCACGACCATAAGTGGTGAGCGAACCCTCCTGGTCCTTTGTCTTGGTCCACAGACTCTTTGTTATGTTTTATTTTTCTTCTCCCTATCCCATGTGTGGTGGAGAGAAGTGAGTGAATAGCACTGTGAAGCTCAGTTGCTCACTGGCCTTAAACAACGACACTCATTAATAACATGATCTGTTTCAAAAGACTTTCACAGGAATAATTTAAAGTTTCCCAGAGTTCTCTCTTTGCAGCTATTACATATCTATTAGACTATCAAGGCACATTTTCTTATTCTTTCTGTTTAATACGTATATAGTCTGGTAACTCTGCTCTAAATGATCTTTGACCACAATTAATATCCCGCATAAAGGAAATAATGATAGCTGTTTAATTATTCATTCAATTTTCTTTATTATGAATCATTATGTATTGGGTTTTTCTGTGAGGGGTCGGGGTTTTGGTTTTTGTTTTAGTTTTGGTTTTGGTAGTGGGGGGAGGGCTATGGAGATAGCCCTGTAAGAAGCTGCTGCGAAAAATGGGGAAATAAATTCAGTCTTGTGAGGCTGACACTGAATATGTGACAGACACAAGTTAGGGAACAAATAGTAATCATTTATTTACAGCAATGTTTACAGGTTCTTTTGGATTGCCAGTGATAAATTGAAAAGCTTCCAGTACACTAAAGGTTGTACACACACAAACACAACCACCAACAACAACTTGCCCGCTGCAAGCCTGGCCCATCACACAGAAATACAGTGGAGCAAAACCAAGAATACACTCAGGGAAGCCTAGAATGGACCTGAAGAGAAACATCAAATACACTCAGGGACTATACACCTGAGGAGGAAATATATCACTCACCACTAGCTGAGGTAAATAATCTTAACTACAGGGTGTCCTGAGTGGGGGGATGGAGAGGGAGTGAATTCATCAGTCTGTCCAGTCATTGGTATGGTTCCGAATTCATCCTGTCCCCCCAGGTAAGGGCTCCCACATAAGTTACTTTGGCCAGCATTCTGACCAAGGGGGAAGGTTGTCATCACTCCATGGCTGGAGAAGTAACTCTCCATTTCTAGCATGAGTTTTAGGGGTTTTATTCCCTGATGTACATGACAGTAGGCAGGAGTGTGCCTGAGTGGATTAGACCACCTAGGGTGTTTGTCTTTAGCAGTGTTTCCCCTTATCTTTAGTTATTCATAGATGTTGTTCCCTAATGTATGCTCTATCACTTGCATATCTTTGTATTGTCATGGTCCCTTGGAGCCAGACAGAAATCCTCCAGTTTTACTTTTAGGCAATATAATAGTGGTTTGATTGGGACTCAAGGCATATTATTTGTTGGTGGATTTCAAGGCTCAACTCAGGTTTCAGTTCTTTGAATGATGCAGCACTGCCCTGTTTAGTTTTGTGCTTACCAGACAAATAAAGGCTGAGCTATCTACACAGCTCCCCATGCAGAAACATGTCTCTGCAGAAACAGGGCCTCAAGGCAATCCAAGACTGAGTTGCTCCTGCAACCTCCCATGAGTCATCTGGTGCACTAGACATTACTGAAACCTGTTTATACTATGAGCCAGACCAATCCTTACAGAAGCTACCTGAAAATTCCCCTGGCTCCAATGTCAGACCCACCTCTGACCAGGGCCAAGCCAATCAGCACCCCTGCAAATTCATGTATTTAACGGAGCTGCAGGGCATGCTCTGGCTCTCTCTCTGGCACTGGCCCCAGGTGCGAGTGACACGGCCCTGGCCCTCCCTAGCCAGGCTGGGCCGACCTGACCCCAACTTAAGCTTAAGCTCTGCTGCAGCTCCAGCCCAAAATAGAGAGCTGGAAACTTTAGAACCATCAGAAGGGACCTGCAGCAGAGAAGGAGTGGGATCTGAAGAGAACAACTTTATAAAACACCAAGGTCAGTTGAAGGAAGAAAGGAGAGGGAGGGAGGAGGAGAGTGCAGAGCTGAGGTTCCCCATGCAAGCCATAGCGAGAGTGCAGGTTGACCTGCCTGCAGCCCATAGAAGTTCAACAGCTGGGGCAGATCTACATGAGCAGGTGACTGCCCCTGAAGAGGCTGTGGCTCTGGGCAGTATGTGCTGGAGCAATTTGTGTGTGAGGGAACTGTGACCATTGGCAGACCTACATTGGAGTTTTGTGGACTTGAGCTGAAGCAGTTTTGTACGTGAGGGAATTGCAGCTGTAGACAGACCCACATTGGACTTTTGTGGACTTTTTTTCCTGTAGGAAGGGTGCCGTGTGGAAGCAGAGGGAGGCTGGGAGGATTCCTCCCTTACCCTTTGAAAAGGAAGGAGCGGCAGAGACCGCATGGGATGAACTGACTGCAACCCCCTGGGCAAAGTGGGGGAGGTGAAGAAACGGGGAACAAAGCTGAGCCCAGGAAAAAGGAAGGGGTGGGGGGAAGCTGTTTGACTTTAAGATCTGGTTGTATCTCTCACTGTTCTATTCTGATGTTGTTGGTAATAAATTAAAATTGTTTTGTTTTTTCTCCCTGTGATGAGTCTGTCTTTTGCCCATGACTGTTTAAGTGGTGAGAAGCCTTCCCAGACCTTATTTTGACTAGCTCCTTTTCTGGGGCATCGTGGTGCTCAGTTGCGCACTGGGCCTAAACCACGACGCATTCTAGAATCTTAGCAAGACCTACAGGGTTCCAACTGATTATCAGACCACTGAGTTTAGAAAATGAATATTATAAATGAGAAATAGTAATTATTTGATATTTAAGATATTTTGAGTCTAAGCTACCTATGTTTTTCTCAGTATGGGATTCCTTATGCGAAATAAAAAAATGTGGATCAAATGACATAGAAAACTAATGTTATCTTTCATTTATGTCAGGTTATTTGATTGGGCTGAGTTTTCTATGAAATTCTATTGTACAACTTTTAAGATCAGAAGAAACTATATGCATGTCTACTTCGATAATCCATAGGAGATGGTCCCAAATAAAAATGTAATTTTAGTAATTTTGCATCATTTCTGTAGCTTCCATAAAGCATTGTTTAATTTTGGCATAAATTTAAAATGATGCAAACACTCTATTTCAGTTATGAGATATTTTTGCCTCTATTTCTAGTCTGGAAATGAGCTAGTTTCAAATTTTGGTGTGGGTCTCACATTTAAACTGTCTTTAAAATGCACATGAAAATACATTACCGAAGACTCATGCTACTACTATTCCAGGTACTACTATTAGCTATTTTCTTAACCTTCATTTGCATGACCTAAACTCATTGTATTGTTTAGCTCACTGACTGAAGTGTCAGCTAGATTGCAAATCACTTTTACACCTCTTCTGTAAAGGAATCAGTACTCTACATCTTTGTACATTTTATTCACTGTTTTAATGGGAAATTTTTTTAAGTCCTGAGTGGTATGTCATCATCATCAACTATAGAAATGACAAACATTACAAGTAATGTATGTTCCGTAGTGTAAGAAGTTATACTCACATGAATTTCAACTATTTAGGGCTCAATGATTTCAATAATTATTTTGTTGCAGGTAAAAAAGATAATCTAATTTATGTACAAGATTGAAGACTAGGTAAAAATAGACAAAATTAGGCTGAAACATGCTGTACTCAGTAACAAACCCAGGTTATTTGTAGGTAAGTTTCACCATGTGTTCAACATACCTCAGTATCTTCTGGAAGGACTTAGGTAACATGAGAAATGTTTATTGTGAATGAAAACTCAGCACTCACCTTAAAACTCATTGTTATTTGTGATATATTATCCCATTAACTCATAAGCAGTAATTACATTTACTAACTTATGGCACCATGGAGAATTTCTTATGAGCTCTTGAACTGAAATTTCTATTTGTACTCACACAATGGGTTTGATTTCGAGTTAACAATTTGTCAGACATTTATACTTGTTTGCCTGCCTTCTACTGCTTTATTCTAGTACTGAGGAAACAAGAGCAAATTAAGTGACATTTTAAGTCACACTTTTCAGAAGTAAGCAAAAAATAGGCTTTCTGTTTTTACTTGTATATGTACTTATACATACATATATACATGTGTGTGTTTGTTACCCAGTAAGTTTCATCAATTTTCTGACTGAAGTGATAATTTATAAAGTATTGCTTGGCTTATTAGAAGTGAGTTTTAGCCATAGCTGGAAACCTTCTTCTTTGATACTTTTGAAATTTAGCTCTTAGCCATACCAGTTCTTAAATAAACATACTTAAGTTGACTCCAAGTTGCTCCTGTTATACCTGCAGTGCTAAAAAGTCAGTAGCTGGGTTATACCATAATGTTACTTTATGCTAAAGAATGTTGCAGAGATTAAGGGAGGTCTGTTTTAGATTGCCACCGTTGCATTTTGGAAAACTTTTTTTTTAATTTTTATTATGGTTTATTACTTTGCAAAAACATTACATAAGCAGTATGAAAACTCTTTGAAATAATCATTATGTCCATGACTTATGAAAAGTAATGAACTACTTTGAATGACTGATATGAAGTCAAAACATTTCTAATCTTTTTCAGGGTCATAATAATTTTATTTTATTCATTGTGTTACCTAACTTAAAATTTCTGTTTTCTGTTCTTCTAGTCAATATTTTTATAATTACAGCCACTGTACAGGGATAGTATAAGGGTTGATGAACCATCACATAATCTGAAGGGTGGGAAAAAAAAATCAATTATTTGTTTTACCATTTCTGAAAAGAGCAAAATTAAATTATACATTAAATTTATGCCTATTCTTCAGTAGATGCGAGGAAGTAGCAGTCACACACAGCAATATGCTTTATTTTACTTGATTATAACGAACTCAGCAAAGCATGGCATACTGCAAATCATATTGTCATATATTAACGACCTTTCTGTGAAAAAGTACAATAACTGTAGCTTTAGATACTATCAAATATTTCTCTTGTTCACAGAAAAAAAATCGCAGAAACAGGAAAAAAAAATTAAGACTTTTATTTTTGAACATTCTAAAGCTGCCAGTAGAAAGACTTTTATAATATATATATTTTGCAAGAACATTCTTAGACCTATTCTTGAAACCAATACATTTTTTAACATCAATAATATCTGTCCTTTTCATGCAAGTATAAGAGAGATGTGACCAGCAATGCATTCTTTTCCACGTAATTAATTTTATCATGGAAAGAATGAAGAATCATAATTTATCAAGAATAGCATGAACAAACCCATGGCAGAGCTGGAAATGAAGCTTATATCTCTGCATGCTCTGCTTGCATGGTTCTACAAACCTGTGGAAGTTTTGCTATTGATTTTTATAATTCCCGTTTCAGGAACATCACTTCTATAATCTCAAGCCTGTATTTAGTAATAAAATATTTTACTCCTTCTTCCTGTAATGTACTGTGTGGATCCTGTTCTATACTCAGTTCTTCTACTTTCATATGGTGCAAAAACATTTTATTTATACCAGAAATGTCTTTAGGAATTGTGACATTAGTATGCAGGAATCTTTTTACAGTGACCTAAAGTAGAATGGTGACTCTCAAGAAAAAAATGAGGGTAGCAGTGAAGAGATGCGTGGCTGTACCATGCTGTTCTTCACTAATGTGCTTTCACTGTTTTTTCCTACCTTATGCTCTCCCATGTCAGCTATAGAGGACTCTCCACAATTTTTCCACAATTCTTATACTGTAGTAACACTACAAAAGGACTAGAATCTGGCGTTATACCTTAGCTGAGAAGAATGTTAATGCAGTATTTTGTGCGTGTAAAAGAGCTCTCCAATAAATACAGTTATTCTTAACAAAAGGTAGAATCTGACTGATTCAGTGCTCCATGAGCAACCAAAAAAACATCTAAAGCAATTAGACACCTCCAAAGGTAATACTCAAAACTTTTTTTGCACAAATTCCATTATTTCTCCAGCAATAAGGCTAAGCATTTGGCCCTCTGCAATGCAGCCAAGATTATAAGGGTTATCTGCTATGATAGAATACATTGTTGTTATTGCTTTTATAATAGAATTACAGATTCCTACAGTCAGTATTAAAAAATTAGTATTACAGTATTAACAGTTTACTGACATGTATTGGCGACTTAGTGAAATCTGGACAGTAGATATACTGTGTAATCACAGTCATATAAAACCAAACCAAATCCAAAATAAATTGCATGCTATATAACAACACAAGAACTATCAACCCTTAGAGGAAGTATATATCCAGGGCTCAGTGCTGGGGCTATTCCTATTTAAAATCTTTATCAATGACCTGGATAAGGTGATTGAGTGAAGTCTCTGTAAGTTTGCAGATGGCACCAAGTTAACAGAATCACAGAATATTAGGAGTTGGA
>NW_010158801.1:879-1529 GCF_000695765.1 Mesitornis unicolor | reverse complement strand
CCTAGGGAAGGTTATAGTCTGTAAAATACCCAGGTATTGAAATTGAGTGTCTGTTAGTCTGTGAAATACCCGGGTATTGAGATTGAGTGTCTGTATTGAGATTGAGTGTGTGTATTGAGATTTGGTGTGTGTGTTAAATTACCAGTAATTAGTTTTAGGGTTTGTGTGATAAGTGTGATTGCTATCTCTGGCAAAAGCTGAATTGTTGTTTAGCAGAGTGGCGCAGCAGAAGCGTGCTGGCCCGAGATACAAGAGATTAAAGGAACATGCTAATAAAATTCAAGAGCGTCATGAATTTTTAGAAGGATTGTTAACAGGGTAGTTTCAAAATTTGTCGCAATGGTTTTTAGGATTGTTAGTTGAAGGTCTAAGAGTATTAATGACTTTAATTTTAATTGTATTAGGCATTTCTATAGCACTAGGCTGTATTAAAAAGGCTGCACAGAGAATTGTGCACCAGACCTGGGTTGCTCAAAAAGAAAAAGGGGGAATTGTGGAGTGCTGGCTTTCCCAGCACTGCCATGATCTTGTGGATGTGATCAACCCAGCGTGCGAATGAGGGTCATCTGCAACTTTAAGGAAGATAAGAGCCGGACTCGCTAACCGCAAGTAGGCGTACCGTCCATACGTCAGGACGCATGGACAGCAAC
>NW_010158801.1:0-210 GCF_000695765.1 Mesitornis unicolor | reverse complement strand
TCCCTCGAGACAAGGGAGACTTGGTGGCCTGAGCTGCTGCCAGCCTTCTTTGCTGGTGTTGCCACAACCCCACTTTGTGCCCAGCTCCGTTGTGCTGCCACCTGCTGGCTGGGCCACCGGCTGCCAACAGAAACCTTGCCGATGACCACAGTCCCAGGACTCTGTGCTGTCACCTTCAAAGCTCCGGGATGGGCTGTGGGGCTGTGCAGA